>NC_031773.1:39147668-39224276 GCF_001522545.3 Parus major | reverse complement strand
TATCTATATCTATATCTATATCTATATCTATCCATATCCATATATATCTATCTAGATATATCATCTATATCTAGATATCTGTATCATATATATAATAAATATATCATAAATATATCATTATGGGGTAGTAATGTTTGTGAAGAGGGCTTCATGTTGGACTTGATAACCTTGGAGGTCTTTTTCCATCTGAATTATTCTGTGATGCTGTTACCCCATTTAAGAATCAGGAAGGAGATTTCTGAAGTTACATGGTCTTTTGTGTAATTTTGTGAAAACTCATTAAGTGTTTACCAAACCAGTGATGTATACAGATACCTGGTTAATCAATTAAAACCAAATATTTATCCCCTTTTCTCAGACATCAAACTATTATGGAAAGAATAAGTTCTCACAATCATTCAACTCCTTTATTGGAGGACTGTAATTTTTCATTGATTTAGAAGGAATTGTACTGCAAAATGAGGGGGAAATAATGAATTACCCGATAAAGAGGACTTCATTTTAGCATAATTAAATTAAAACTAAAAATTTTTTGAAGCATCCAGATCACACAAAATTGACCTCTTCTCCATTCCCTGATATAAGAACATAAATCTGTGATACAGTCTATCTCACTATGATCTCTTTTGTCCATTCTGCATTTTACATATAAATTCATCTATGTCTATCTCATGGTCCTGATTTGAGAAATCCCACAGCATGAAAGATTTAATTATTGCAGACATCCTTTCAGAGTTATTGCAGACCTGAGGCTCCATAATTACTAAAAAACATCCTGAAATTTCAGTAATCTGAACAAAATATACATTGGCAGATTTTATTTGCAATTTTATATTTCATGCCCTTGATCGAATAAGCTTATTTTTCAGCTATAAAAAACAGAATGAAAAATATTTATTTTCCATTCTCTGCTATAAACATTTCTTTTTGGTGTCAGTGATGAGAAGAATAACCATCTTCAGGTCTTTTCAATGACTGCATGAGTTTTTCTATTCATTTTGCTGCCCTGTTTATTAGCTAACAAGTAGCATTCCCAGAAAAGCCTTTTCAAATACTCTCTTTTTTCAGATGTCCAAATGAGAGCTCAAGATTATTCTCATTACAGAAACATGTGTGACAAGACTAGTTAAAATATTCTCAAAAATTCTCAGCTATTTTATACATGTTTATTAAGTTGCTTTAATTTACACTTAAAAATAAATTGTATTAAGCTCCAGAAAGTTAATTCAATTACTGTAAAAGTTACAATAACTGGGAGAAATTTAAAATTTTGATAAGCAGGAAAGAAGAAGAAGAAAAAAAAAACAACAACAATAAAACTCCAACCAATATTTGCCTGTCTGGCTATGACAAGAATTTGATTTTGATCTTACTGTCTCACCTACCTTCAATGAGTAGGATGCTTAAGGATCCTTAAATCTTCTTTACTTATTAGCTTTCAAGGTGAAAGAACATATATGTATTCATTAGATAGGGGTAGCTCTGTCCCCAGACTTGTTAATCTCAAGAACACCACAGTGTTGCTCATGGATGATTAAATCATATTCCTTCTCTCTTCACAAGGACTCATTCCCATTTTGTTGGTCTGTGCTGGACTAATATTTTTTAGGAACTAAGATTCTTAGCAAACTTGTGTCAGATACCTTTTTAATACATTATAGCCAGAATTACACTGAAGGAAACATTCACTGAGAAATAAAATGGTGGAAGAAACTTAAAATCTATTCTATCATATCAGAGTTGTTCTTCCTCTCCCTATTTGCTACCCTGTGAGAGAGAAGCATTTGTATGGATTAGGCTTTCCAGATGGCCAGGAAGAAACTTGTATCCTGAGTATATTCTGATTTTTCTTTTTTAGTGTCTAGTATGTATGCTAAGTGGTTTTTAAAATTACAGTGTTTCATGTCCCTAATATTTTTTTTTTAAATGAAGATGTTATGTGTTAGCATTAGAAAGATTATTTGAGATTTAATGCTGTACTGGAAATGTGGCTGGAACCTCAATAAAAAAGGTCAAACCCCAGTAGCAGCCTAACAGTTTTTTTCAAAATATTTCTTATTCATGCAAGCTGAAAAATAAAAAAGTCTGAACAACATTTTGAGTTCATTTCAGATATTGAATGAATATATGTTCTTGAATTTTTTTATATAAAAGGGTTTTGCTTTGTACAGAAAAAAAATCTTTGTGTGACAAATCTGACATTAGCATATCTTAATCAATTTAATAGAAATGCCTCAAAGACTGCACAGAAGCATTTGCCCTAAAGATGATCAGTATTTCTCAATAATATATTATTTATTTGGCCAGCTAGATTTGGAAAACTCTGTAGCCATGACTTCCCAAAGAAATAACACTTGGTACATCTTTGGTATAAATGTTTTCAGGAAAAATAAGTGAGGAGCCTGGGGAAATAAACCCTTGTGCTTCTAAGGAATCTCTCCTGTTTAGGAACAGGTAAAATCTGTGTGGGTTAAGATTTGAAATGAAAGAAATAAGCTCAATTTCTCTCTGACACTGGTTCCCAAACAGGTGTCGTTTGTCACAGAACCTCTCCCTCTTGCCATTCTTATTTGTAAATTTGTTGGGCTTTTTTTTTAATTCTTAAACTATATTACAAAATTGTTCCCAATATTGGTAGAAAGTGCATGAATGTTGACCAGAAAATTATCTCTACTTCAACTATTATAATTCTTTTACTTCAGTATTTCTATTTTCCCAGTGCATTTTTCCAAATTGCATATTTCACAGTCTTTTAGTTTTTGGTTTATCAGGAAGGAACACTTTTCTCTCTTTACTGGAACAGGTCTGCATGCTTTTCTGCAGAGCTGTATTTGCTCCCATACAACCATACAACAGTTGAGAAACTGATGTCAAGTGCTCTGTCTAGCCAAAAGTTTTTTGAAGCCTCCTTGTGTTTGTGATTTATTATGCCTTAGCACAATTACATGCCACAGTGTTTGTAGGAAATACTATTGCCACCATGCACCAGCCCTGTAGGAAATACCCCTCCCAGATATTATTAGGAGCGTGAGGTAATTTATTTAAAATAAAATCTGAAGCAAACAAGCTTTCCCTGTTACCCTCACTCTCTCCAGTCTCAGAACCACCAGGATGTGCAGAGTCTGAGGAGCCTGTCCAGCAGCCAGGTACCTTGAGGTTAATCCAGGTGTGAATTCCAGGTTCCACTGTGATGACATGGTGGAAAAGAGACTTAAGCTGTCAAATTGTCCTCACATCTCCAAGGTTTCTCCTGGGCTGGGGACTACATGCAAGTTACAGATATGGCTTCTCCTGCTGGGATGCTGATGATGGATAGTGAATGGCTGATCTGGTAGCCATCAACAGAGGCCATTCAGAGAGCCCTATTCCTCTTAACACACCCTCAGCCCTATCCTATTCCTTCTGATGCATCTACATGCAGACATCCCCATTCACCCTTCATTAACCGGTTTTTCAGAAAATGTGTTCCAGTCTTCCTTGTTAAACCATAGCAGTCCTTTTGGCAAGTGTGATTTTATGGCTATGTTTTAAATTACTTAAGGAAAAGTATCGGTGAATATACATAAATCATTTACCAGAATATAGAAGAGCTACAGATGTGGAACAGAGAATCTAAATGAGAAGCAGCAAACCTGTGAGACCTATTTTGCCCTAGAGACAAACCTGTTCTTTCTAAACAGAATCACTCACACGCAGCTGTGTGCAGACCAGTTTTAATTATTTTTGCAAGGAGATTTTTTTTTCAGCTGTATCTGAACAAATTCAGTCCCTGTGTGACTGGTTTTTGTGGAAGTTTTTCTACTTCTTAAGAAATGGAATACAATTTATCAGACCTCAGCATCATGAAAATGAATGTACTGAAACAGTGGAAAGGTTATTGAATAATAGTACCTACTACCTGTGGTTAGGAACATTTTTTATTCTGCAACATTTTGTTTGTGCAAAAAAACCCAAACTTCTCTGGAGTAAACTAAGTCAAACATCTGAAGGAATAATTTCCGTTAGAAATAAACGCCTCAGGGGAAATATTCTTTAGAGGATTTAGCTCTTACTTTCAAATCTGCAGTGCCTCAGATGAGATTTGTGTAATTGTAGGAAATATTCAGAAAGCTTCCAGGCTTCAGTAGCAGCTGGGTCAACATCTACTTGATTTTCTCTGGCCTACTGATGAAATAGTCTCCCACTGAATAAAATGTTTCCTTAACTCATGTTTTCCTTCAGTCTGAGTAATGATTTTTTTTGTTTTTCTATGATATTTTACTCTAAAGAAAAAGATTAGCAGTTAATTTCAATTTATCACACTTCCTCTCTCATTTTTGTGGTTGTTTTATTTTTTTGTTTGTTTGTTTTGGGGGAAGGGTATGGTGGGTTGATTTTGGTTGGATGCCAGGTGCCCACAATGCTTCTCAGCTGGGAAGGGGGGAAAAAAGAAGATGGCAAAAACCTTCATGGGTCAAGATAAAGGCAGCTTAATAATACAAAAGCAAAGGTTACACACAGAAGAAAAGAAAAATGAAGATTTATTCTTTACTTCCCATCTGCAGGCAATGTCCAGCCTCTTTTTGGGAAGTATTGCTTCAGTATATGAAGTGGCTGGTCTGGAAGATTAGTGTCATAAATAATGAATGCTCCCTCCTCCTTCTTTCTCCTAGCTTTTATTGCTGAGCAGATGCCATATGGTATGGAATATCCCTTTGGTCAGTCTCTGCATTGTCTCTGTCTCCACCCAGCTTCTTGCCCAATTCCAGCCTGCTGGCCTTTGGAAAGGGGAAATGTTGGAGAGACAGCCTTGGTGGTGTGTCAGCACTGCTCAGCAGTGGCCAAACACTGCTGTGTTATCAACACCTTTGTAGAATCCAAACACAGCACAGCACTGTGAGGGAATGCCACAGTGCTGGGGGAAAGCTAACTCCACCTTAGACAGACCCCGTAAGGGGTAGGGGTGTCTGTGGGTAGTTACTATGTCATAATATTCTTTCCACCTTCTTCCATTCCATAATCAAAACTCATAATGGTCACCTGAACCAAAGCATTTTTATTTTTTTTTTTAATGAATCCCCTTTCCTAAGTACAGTTACAAAGGGAAGTTCTGTTTTTTTTCTTTAATGCAGCTTTTTTTGGTTACTGGATTGAATACTCTTGTACTGTCTGACACACTTGAGCCCAGTGCCTTTTCTGCCAGAGGGCACTCAAACTCCCACCCTCTGGGAGAGTCATGTGGCCTCCAGACTGTGGCTAAAAGGAGACCACTTCCCTTTTTGTTGAATCTCTTTCACTATGTATCAAAAATCTATACTGGACCAGAGAGAAAGGACAAAAAAGCAGCAAGAGTTTATATATGAGTGGTTGGGGATTGGCCTTCCAGCTATTGGAGAGCTTTCCAGGCATGATTCAGGGACTGTGCACTTTCCACTAAACAGTGGTTGGAAAAAGTCACATAAACATCTCCTTGAACAGGAACCAGGTCTTAGAGTGAAGTAGGTGAATGTTCCAGCGAAAGATCTACCAGATCTCCAGTTATTCTAAGAAAGGAATAATTCCAGCACAGGACTCTTTGCTCTGCTTTCTGCCCTGCACACTCTCTATCAGAGAGCTGTGGGAAACCTCCTGGGAAACAGAAGCTTGCACTTCTGTAGTTTGGGGTGAGCCTTTGCTATGTACTGTACCTCTAGATAAAACAAAGCATCGGTGGGACCTGATTCTCCTTCAGAAGTCTTGTGAAAACCAATAATTCTTTTGAAAGTGACAGCATTCTGGGCTGGCTGGCTTTCAAAATAGAAGGGAAAAAAAGCTGGAGTACCTGGAGTTTGTCTTAAATTAGGTGGCAACTGAGTGAGAAATTTGGATCTTACCATTTGTACATAAGTGTAAGATGAGTGAAGTGGGAATTCCCCAGCTCCTCCTGCACATGTATTCTGGCTGTTTTAAATGTTAACTCTGATTCATAAGACTACACCTGTAACATTTTACAAGGCACCTTTTTTCCCAATAGTGTTGGTAGTTAATGGGTTTTCAGGATCAGGAATTGGTAATGAGCAAAGAGCACACTTTGCAGAAACGTGTCACAGAAGTGGAGCCTTCTCAGCGTTAGCCTTTGAGCTGAAATTGTCAATAAATTTCAGCTGAAAGTGCAGACTTCTTTCTGGCTGTGGGGATGGTAGTTTATATAATACAGAGCTGTCACCAAGATCACTAATCCTACTTCCAAAATACGCTGCACTGTTGCCAGCTAGTAAACAAGCGGAGCTATTTGAAAGATTCATTCATTGTAAGGCTATGTCAGTGAAGGTGTTAAGTAAATTTCCCAAATAAAATATGATCATATTACACAGACTTTGGACGGAGTAGTTGCCTTTATTCTGTTTGGCTTATTTATCTGTGTCATCTGTCAAGCAATAATAAAGTGAATTTGGGTAATCATCCCTTCTCACGTATTTCATTTGTTTACTGATCAAAACTTAGATGGATTCTGAACTTGATGCATTGGAAGAACACTGACAACAATAAGCCCTAGCTTTGCTCTTTTTAAAAGGGCAGTTAAAATGTCCTTTAAGATGGAGGAAGCTTGGTAATAATAAGACATTCCCCATTACACACTGACTTCTAGCAAAAAAAAGTGAGATAAATGAAGGGGAAATTATAATGCTGAGACACATGAAAACCCATAGCAATCTTTACAGAAAGAATTTATATTAGTTATTTTCACTGCCTTTAAAATGCCTTTCTGTCTGAAATTGAGTGTGCACAGGGTTGAAAGTAAAAGTGTGTCTCATATTGATATGTCAATCATAGCTAACAAGCACTGTTGGGAGGTAATCTCTTTCAATCTGTTTCTTGCAGGCTGGGAGACAGCATTTATTACTCTGCAAATGAACCCGCCAACTGCTTTTTGCAGGAGGTATCAGCAGGAGACATGAGTTAGAAAGCTGGTTAAGTGGGGTCACTAAGGAAGTGTAAGCATCTCTTAAGGTTAAGATGAACTAAAAACATCCTCTGTGGGATTTTTTCCTTGAGAAACAAAAGGAGAGAACCTTTTTTTCTTAAAAATAGTCTGGAGTGTCTTGGGTTCTTGGAAATAAATGAAAAATATGTGTCTTATTACTAATAAAAATATTGTGTTTGTGACAAACCCTCCCTCTCTTCCTCCAATCTTCTCTCTCTCCTGCTTCCTTCCTTCCATGATGGAATAGTGGTAATTTCCCAACAGCACATGAGTGTCTTTCTAAGGAAATATCCTACCTGGTCTACAGCTGCCTCATTAAGATGTATGTTTTATTGTACTATTGAAACTAAAATCTAACTCACTGAACAGAATAGTGCCTGCTTTGAAACATTACCTTTTCCTTTGAAAAGAAGTTCTCTTTCCTTACTGTGAGTTATGTCAAGCAACCTAGAATCTCCTTCTGTTAGATCAGCATAAGAAAGAGAATGCATCTTTATCAGGGAATGCCTCTTATCCAGGGAAAGCCATGAAACAGATATAATTATCACAACATTTTATGGTTTGGCTAGTGTAACTTGTGCTTGTCAAATCATTGAAATCAACATGGTTGACTATAATGCCAGCATAATTATACTGGCAAAATATTTAAAATTTTGTGGCAAAAGATAAGTTCTATTTCTTTGTGTCACGGATGTTACACACAAGGAAGAGGGGGAAAAGAAAGGACATAATGATTTTCCCTGTACCTTACACAAGCTCTGTAAAGACAAAGGCACACTGCTGCTCCTAAATTCAGGAGAGGACATGCCTTGCACCTCAGCTATTTCCACAGAATTATGAAGGTATATCTAGAGATAAAAGGGCACAGTGATGGCAATATTGCAAATTTAAAAAGTGGACAAGCTTATCTGCTTGCTACATATCAAGAAAGATTGCATTTCTCAAATGATTCATTTTGGTCACTGGCATTAGCACTATACTTGTGACTCCTTCAGGCTGGTTATCAAAGGCCAGTAGTGTGTATTAGTTTCCTTTCCATCCAGGAAAATTTTGTCTCAGAACAATGTGATTTTGCATTTCCACCCAAAAGACTGGGACTGGGCCATTGTTGCATACAAACAATGTGATGTTGCATATCCGAGTCTGGAAATTGTGAAAGTTTCAGTCATTATAGCTGTTGTTAATGCTAGTGGTTTCTTTATTGTACGTCTGTGAGAACAGACCCATTCTCTCTGTGTAGTAACTGTTTGTTAGTTTTTCTCTTGAAATGTGTAAATGAATTGAGGTGCAAACAGACATGCTCCAGAGTTGGGTATCTGGAATTTTCTTTTCCTGTAAGATATTCATGTTTCTGCTCAAAACTTGCAAACCATGCAATTTTTCATGAGTTAATTTCAATGCAAAAATCATCTTCGCTGCAAGGTTTTGGATTCCTATGAGAAATTTCTGATCTTTCTCATGGGAACCTGCTCCCTGTATTTCCAAGTGATACTACTGAAAGGCTCAGAAAGTGAAATAAAAAGCAGTAAAATTGTAAGAGTACTTAATTTTCCAGGAATTCGCATAATTAGGAGGAACATATTTGTGCACTCTTTTGTGCCTGAATTAACTCTCCTGTGGTTTTGTATAGAACTCATTCCAAATCAAAACACTAAAGTTGTGACCCGAGTGGGCTGGGAAGCAGTTTTCCTTCCTCTCAAAACTTGCTGGCATTGAAAAAAGAATGGCCTTCACATGAAAGCACACATTAGTCAGTCACTGATGCCATAAGTGATACTGAAATTTGTTTTAGTTTGAAGGTGAGTGCTCTAATTACTCAGCTATAAGTTTCAGCCTTGCAACTAGGTTCATCCTAGTTGACAATAAATTTGCAGTGGATGATGAAGTGCCTACTGTGAATGCTTTAAGCATCTGGTAATAAAATCACTTTCACTGATCTAATCAAAAACAAAGAATGAATTTTCAATGGGAAACATAAAATAAGAGTGTAAGCAAGGAAATAAATGATTTGACCATTCATGTTTGTGATAGGCCATTCAGAGTTAAGTAGTATATATCCCTTTGGTTAAAGGACAAAAATGAATTTGTCATTTAGAAAAAAAATTACACTGGTTATGTTAATAACTAATCACTTATTTTCCATGAACATTCACTGAAAAAAAGACATGTTCTAACAAAAACCAAAACAACAACAACAAAAATATGACTTTGAATAAATAATATAATTTGGTTAACATTATCAGCCATTTCAAAATTGAAAAGTTTTTAAGATAGTTTGCATGGGTTTTTTTGGGTCAGACTCATTTTCAGTATAAGAAAATAAAAAAATCTGTCCATAAATGATCTCCCATTGCTTTCAACTTGGTAATGACTGTCACTGAAATAAAGTGCATTTAAAAAGTCTTAGTTAATTCTGTGTGCTAGCTTCCTTTAAATGGTATCTGCTTCTACTGTTAAAAGTTGCTAAATTAGTATATAAATCTTTTCTACAGTGTAATTTAGTTGAAAAGTATCTAATTATCTCACTTTCTTTTCATTATAATACTAAGAAAACATTTTTGTTTTAATCAGGAGAAAAATAACCTGTTATCCAGACTTTTACTCTTTGCAACATATAAAAACATATCTTTAGCAGAGATTTTTAGTGAATTCAAAAAATTAAATTATTATTAGCTAAAGACCAAATAAAATTCTCAGGTAATTTGAAAAGTTTTGACAGGATTTTTGTGTTAATTGGACATCTGTTCCTTCCCAGAGCATGACTGCTGGTCATTGAAATGAAGAAATATTTCTTGCACATCTTTCAGGTATAAGGATACTGACTACTCCATGTCCTGATATAATTTTCTTTGTGGTTAGAAAATTATGTGAGCCCTGGTGAGATTTATCTCACTTAGTTTTACACATCTACATTTTTGTTTAAGAGTAAATTTGATTAAATGTAAGCATCTAGAATGAGATTCTTTGCATGCTAGATTAATTTGAGTACAATGACTAAAAAAGATATAAGAGGATAATTTAAGATATTTCAATATGCATGTGAGAAACTCACAAGTTAGATAAATCCCACTGCTTTTCTGTGGTACAAATTATCTACTTCAAGGTCAAATACTCAAGACTGGATCCATGGTCAATGAAGTGATAAAGGCACTTTGAGTTGTCTGGTTATCTCTGAAAATTGACATCTAAAGCTCATCAGATACATTGTGACCTGAAAGTTTTACATGGTGGTTCTCTTCATTTGATCTAACTGCTCTTATGCCTGATGTACCTACAACAAAGATTCATTTTATATACAGAAAATTAAGTAGTGTTTAAATTTCATTGTGGAATTTGAATAATGAATTTGTATAAATGACAGACTGAGTGATTGACACAGAGAGAGGAAAGTGAAGTGGCATTTTGGTGAGCACCCAAAACAACACTCAGCTGTCATACTATTGCCCTTGTTTTAGTGGCTCCTTCCAGGTAGTGCACATAACACAAATGGTGGCTGTCTAAGCTATTTATTTTGTTAATGTCTGTCCTGATATATTTTTCAGGCAAGTGAAGTTACTTACTCACTTGAAAGAGCTGACTGTCTCTCACAAGAAGTCTGAATCTCATATATTTCAAATGAATTCTTTCAGAACTAGGCACATGGTACTTATAAACTAGAAATCAATGGTTAAATTAATAAAAATGATGTGTTTATGCAAGAAGCTGTGGAAAACTCCTCTAGGGATTACTGCACTGCAAGCGCTGCTATTATATTGAAGTCTATCACTAACATAGGACAGAGGATTAGAAGACAAAAGTTTAGGATTTTTTCATCTTCTCATCATTGTCATGAGCAGCAAGATTAATTAATTTAATAAAACTTATTTTCTCTTGATATATCTGAGTCCATACCAAAAATATTGTTGGCATGATGACTGCAGATAGAACTGTTTCAGCAAAATATATGGATAGATAATTTTTCACATTATGATTTTTAACCTACCTTAAATGTATGAAAATACAGCACAAAAAGTGATGTAGCCATTACAGCCTTTTGAGGGTCAAATCATTCTCATGAATAACAAGAACCATTTTAACCATTTTGCTCTTATCAGGGGTATCTAAAGGTAAATGTGAAAGAACAGATATTTCTGTACTTCCTAATAAACCTTATGTTCATATTGCCAAGTCATTCAGATTTGGGCAAGACATATGGAAAATTAGATCACACAAAATAAGTTTTTCCACTGAATATCTCACTATTAAGACATATGTTCATAATCCTAAATAGGCCTGGGTCCTGCTGTGACAAAAATCCTATGTCCTATGCATCGTGCATTCTGGGCAGCTATTCAAGATTTATAGCCCAAAAATAAAGCAAAAGAAATACTAGAAAATATAAAGGAAATTAAACAGCATTAATAGTTTGGTTTTTGTTTTTGGTTTTTTTTTTTTTAGGTAAATGGACTGTGTAATATTTCAATTTTTAATATAATTTCAAATATCCCTCAGATATTGATTCTATTGTGTCTCTGCTAGATAAATGAAATGGTAAGAAAAGATTTTAAAGAAGAATTATTATATCTAGGAGAACAACAATACAATGAGAATAAAACAAAAAAATAATGATCAATTGAGAACAGTAATAAGTGAAAAAGCATAAGGAAAACTTCACCTTAGGAAATTAATAAAATACACAAAAAAATCTTGTAAGATTTCACATAATTATAGAATCAGAAATATTTATTTAGGGAAAGACCTTTAAGAATATCAAATCCACCTCTTTACCCTTCACTGCCAAGTCCACTACTGAGCCATGTCCCTAAATGCAAGGATGGTATCTCCATCACTTCCCCAGGCACCTTGTTCTAGTGCTTGGCAACCCCTTCCATGAAAAAAATTTCCTTAATATCAATTGAAACCTCCTCTTGTGGAACTTGAGGCCACTTCCTCTCATCCTATCACTTGTTACTTGGGAGAAGAGGCCAGCACTCACCTGGCTAAAACCTGCTTTCAGGTAGTTGAAGAAAGTGATGAGATCTTCCCTCTCTTTCCCAAGCTAAACAAACCCAGTTCCCACAGCAGTTCTGCTCTAAATCCTCCCTCATTTTCATTGTCCTTCTCTGGCCACCCTCCAGCAATCTCAGTTTCTCCTCCAAAGGAGCCCAGAACTTGAGCTGTGGCCTCACCAGCGCTACAGGGGACAATCCCTTCCCTGGTCCTACTGGCCACACTATTGCTGATGCTGGCCAGGATGCCACTGGCCTTCTTGGCCACCTGAGCACACTCTAGCTTATGTTCAGCCACTGTCAAACAACATTCCCAGGTCCTTCTCACCTTGGCTGTTTTCCAGCCACTCTGTCCCCAGCCTGCAGTGCTCCCTGCAGCTGTTGCAAATGCAGGATCCAACATCTGGCCTTGATGAGCCTCATACACTTGGCCTTAGCCCATCAATCCATCCTCTCTAGATCCAAACATATAATCTTGGTGCAGATCAGTAGTTGTGCCCAACTATCATCTGTAAAACATTGAGGATGCTCTTGATCCCCTCACCCAGATCATTGATAAAGATATTAAACAAATCTTGGCCCAGTACGGAGCCCTAGGAAACACCACCAGTGAGTGGCCACCAACTGGATGTGTAACCTGTCACCACCATTCCCTGGGCTTGGCCATCCTGACAGTTTTTTACCCAGGGAAGAATTACCTGTCCAAACCATGAGCAGCCAGTTTCTTCTGGAGAATGCTGTGGAAGACAGGGTCAAATTCTTTACTGCAGCTTAAAGTAGACAGCATCTGCAGTCCTTCCGGCGTTCACTCAGCAGGTCAGCTTGTGACAGAATGAGATCAGTTTGGTCAGCAGGACCTGCCTTTCATAAACCCATGCTGACTGGATCATACAGAGAAAAAAATTAAACCAATTTTTTCTACAAAATAATCTCTGTGTGATAGCTTGGCTAGAGTGAAAAGAGAGAAAAATAAAGGATTAAAATAGTAGATGAGTAGAAAAAGCAAGTACTTTTAAATCTGAAAAAAAGTTTAATGAAATAGTAAAAATTAAGGGAAATCAACCGCTTTTTCAATTGGTGACCCTAATTTTCACACTATTAGAATGTCTTTTTAAACTAAGAGACTAAAATTCAGTTAATTACTATGCTTTATTGCTGTATTATTAGCTGGCAGAATAAAAGAAAAGGTTTTTGATTGGGGTCAAAATTTTATGCCCGATATTTTAGTGCAAAGAATGAAATCTGGTCTTGGTTTCCAAGAGAAGTGTTGAAGAGGAAAGATTACAGAATCAAATTAAGTTTTTTTTCTTCCTTTCTATTAGCTGTTTTTCATCTCTTTCCTTTTTTATGTACAGATAAGACAGCTGTTGTTGCTTTTCTCTTTGCCATAAGGTTGCAAGTTATTGTGTTTTATTTTGCAACCAATAGTAACAATGTTAAAATATATGTGTGCATGTATATACAGCATGCTGCTGCTATTTTACTGTATTACAATGAGCAAAATCAAGTAAACCATGACATTAAACAAGAAATAGTACCATTTAGTACTCATAGATCTTTAAGACAGTTAACTCCATAGTAGCTCTTACCTGTGAAACCTTAACTTGAATCTCTTAATTTAAATCATATTTCTTTATATTAAAATGCAACTCTACTTACATCCAGAGCTTGCATTTTATGTTTCTGGAGCCATAATAGACAAAATAAGAGAAAAAAATAATATATAAAACTGTTTGGTATCTTATCACCTGGAATGGAGCTTAAAAAACTGTAGATCCTTTGTTTGGGTGTCAATGGTCACAGCCTACCCATTCATATTGAAATTGAGAAGATCCACAGCGATCTTCAGAGATAGAACATTTATTAAAATTTTAGTTTTTTTCATTAAGATAGGGCTGAAGTTCCTGTTCATAGTCTGAAACAGAGAGATGGTACAGTATCTTTAGAACTATTGTCTTGATGCTTTCAGTAAGGGCAAAACAATAGATTTTTTTCTTTCTTATCTTGTTCTCAGAAAAATCTGAATTGTTTTAAGTGGCACTTTCAAGAACATTTCAGCCTGAGGCACAGTAATTCTTCATGGAATTACTAAATTGAGGGGTTCAAGTTCAGCAATGCAAATTAAAACAGTGTTTAGATGACGTTAGTCATGACTCTGCCCCCATGTGAATGTCATATAATTCCAATATTTTAATTCTTTCAGTGTTTATCTCTTCTTCCAAAACACAGTTTAGAGTTATCTTGAAACATAATGAAGCTTACCTAATCATAACACATTGAATTTTGACAATACTTGAATCATTATTATTAATGTGAGATAGAAATTCAGCTATATATTGACTACACTACTCAATAATTTTCTTGATGAGTCCTGTCAGTCTCATTGAGCAAGATGAAAGCTGGCTTTGTTTTTCCTTATTGTCCACATTCTGAAAATATTCAACACAAAATTCGGACAACTACAAAACAAAGATGGAAAGAGTGTCACAAAGAATTTTAAATGTTAGGAAATTAACCCCTGTATAAGACACTCAATCACAGTTAAATCTACAACACAGCTAGAATATAATTACGTAAGGGATGAAAACAGTTAACCATTCTGAACTTTGATTTCACCTAGCACATTACCTGGATCTAGATGAACTTACATACCCATCTAAGTCACATTGGAGGATGCAGCACATCTATGATATTTTTCATTCTTCTCTGCTTTACAAAATGCTGCTTGATTTATTCAGCCCAGAGAAGGCTCTGGGAGACCTTAGTGCACCTTCCAGTACCCAAAGGGGGCCTACAAGAGAGCAGAAGAGGGACTCTTTAAAAGAGCATGCAGTGATAGGACAAGGGGGATTGGCTTCAAATGACTGGGATTAATTTTAGATAAGTTATAAGGAAGAAATTATTTCCTGGGAAGGTTATGAGACACTGAAATGGGTTTGCCCCGTGTTGGGAGATGTTCAAGACCAGGCTGGATGGGAACCATGGGCAGCCTAGTCTAGTGGAAGGTGGCCCTGCCCATAGTGGAGGGAGGCAGGGAGGGAACAAGATGGGACATGGTTTTATGGTGGACTTGGCAGTGTTAGTTTGATGGCTGGACCCAGTGATCTTAGAAGCCTTTTCCAACATAAATCATTCTGTGATTCTGTGATCTTTAAGGACCCTTCCAACACTAACATAGAACACAATTCTGTGATTCAATTCTACGATTCTATTCGTCATTCTATTCTGAAAAATTTTCACAGACATGCAGTACAGTTGTAAGGGTAACAGCTTGACAGGTCCTGCACAGATATTTACCAGGCTGTCTTCACACTATGCCAATCAACCGTGATTTCTTCTTTGGCACAGGAATAGCCATAGTTCTGCCCCACCCCACACATATCAGTGTTCTGTTACATTTTAAACAAAGGTAAAAATTTTGGCTGTAATAGCAGGCAGAAATTAAACAAATTGTTATTTATTTTAAGAATCACCTGATAAATCAGCTCATAAGATGTCTTCTAAAGGAAAGCAATATTATGTCTAGGGAAGCATGTGTATGTTGTGCTTGTGTAAGAGGAAGAGGAAAGAGGTTTTAGGAGGGGAATTAAGACTTGTTTTAAAAAGATATGTTTCATAAAAATTACTCTTATTCAAAACTGATCTTATTCAAAACTGTAACAACAAAAGCCTACTTCTCAGACAATTTGATTAGGATTGATTTTCTGTTTCTCAGGAGAGATATATTTCACATGTATCTTCCTCTGTAAGCTGGCTTTTAACTGTAAACATTTCTGCTAAAGTGTCGTATCTGGAGATATCTGGGGCAGTCTTCAGCAGTACAGCAAACACAGAAACTGTGTGGTTGGAGGCATAGTCCTGTCAGGAATCATAATCTATAGAGAGCAGTGGTGGAAGCTGATGGAAGTATACATCTTATACAGTACAACAGTAGCACATGGTGGAAATTGCCCATGGGGAATATTTAGCTAGAAATCTGCGGGGTATTTTTTTTTCCCAGAAGTCAAATGCTATTACTCAAAATCTCCTGGACTTAGAGTCACACTCTGGTTTTAATAAATATCCTTCATCCAAACCAGTTGTTTACAGCCACCAGTCTGGACTATTGCTAGGATATCTCAGTGACATCTCAAACAAATTCCTTGCTTTTTCTCTCAAGGCCCTGAGTGCAGCAGGATCTTGCCATCCTGAAATATTTTTCTCTGTACTCAGCCTTTGCAACTCTAGCAGCCCTCAGGGATTTAATTGTCCCTGTTCAAAGTTTGCTCTGATGTGGTGCAGCCATGTAATCTTAGGTCAGATCTCTGGAAAACAAAGAAACAGTAAGAAGAGATTAAATGAACATCCCCTTGCCTGGCTGTTGATTTACACCATCAGTCCCTGCCCAAATGATGTCGCAGTTTTTCCTGTCTGCCCATCCCTTGCCATGGTCTGCCCTTGCTGAATCCTCTCCCCAGCTTGACCTGGGACTCGCATTCCCATCACAGACCTGCCAGGCTGGCTGGACCGCAGCCAACCCTGCTCCTCATCCCCCAACCAGACCTGTTCAGCCACAGTAAGATTGTGCCCCTTGTTGAGGAGGCCTTGCTGCAACCCTTAGCTTCCTTTCTGGCGGCTCTTCTCTCATTCATGGGTGTGAAATACATTATTTCTAACCATAGTTATTTTATAAGTGTATTATATGAAAATCATTATCCTATTCTACTTGCTATTTTCTGTTTCACTGATGAAAAAAGTAAATTTTTTTTAAATTAGTATAACTAACTGCCCAGTATTTTAAATTTAATTAATTTAATTTTAGAATAAAGCAAAAAAATAAACTTTTTTTTTTTTAGTATAAAGAAATCAGATAGTAATGATGCCATAAATTTTTACTGGGTGCAGGTACATTTTTAATTTTTCTTGTCAGAATATTCCTGAACTTTGCAATATTTTTGCAGGTTTTGATGATTTGAGGTTTTGGATGGAAGTGTAGATGCTTTCCACCAGCAAATGTGTAAGAATATCAACTTTTATTACCTGAGAAAAATTCTACATTCCCTCTATGTATGCAATGATGCAAAGAGAGGACAACTGATACCTCTATAATATAATCACTATTTAAGTGTACTCATTACATATTATTTCAAACCTGTGTAATCCAGCCAGGATTAAATTGTCTATAAGAATTTTACACATACTATGTCATGAACTAAACAGCAATGAGGGCTATCATGTCTAGAAATTAAACCTTCTTCATGCTACTTCACAATCTTAGGTTAAAAATGTGTCATGCAATTGATTTGATAAACTATTTTCCTTAAAATTATAATAGCAAGCAGTGTGTCCTTCTTTTTTGTAAGTGAAGTTCTGTTCTGGGCTGTTCCACCTGATCAGGCAGAAGCCAACAAAATGGGGGATATTTCATAAATTTCTATCTTTTTCATTTAAAAGGTAAAGGATATTGCTAAGTTGATTTTTTTTCCTATATTATCTTTGCATGCTTTTTTGCTACTAAAAGTTTTTGACAGTTGGAATCTGATGTGGCATCAGCAAAGAAAAAAAATCCAAACAAACCCAACATTAGTGAAATGGACTATTCTCCTGTGGATTTTCTATCAGAAGTTGTGATGCACCTGTTAATTTCTGGAGACAGTTTGCTACACTGCTTATTGAAAGAGACATATTAGTGTTATTGCTGCTGCACTGCATGCATATATTCATTTGACACATTTTTACATTTCATAAAAATTTCAATTGATTTTAGGTCTTCTGCAAGTGATGAAAAACAGGTACTAGAGACAATTAAAAAGCAGTGTTATTCAGTCATTCCCATGAAATCCAATATTCGCTCTCTCATAATGTGGCCCTTTTATAGCGTTCTATCATTGAGACACATAAGTGATTATTCCATTTGCATTAAACGTAGAAAAATAATGCAATAAGGTGCAATTGCAGATGCTTAAGAGCCAAAAGACAATCAAGTACCCAAGGCCAAAGCAGAATCCAAATGATGAACAGAAACATAAATATTTTAACTATGGAATAGAAAATGCTTTGGGTGCAGTAGGGAAAAAATGTAGATTTTTAAATAATTCTATTTTTGTTGTCCAGTATATTCTCAGTGGCTAAATATTACTAAATATGGATTTTGGTATTGCTTTAATTGATTATTAGTGTCCTCTTGACAGACTCTAGCTGGATGGTAGCCTGTTAGTAGAAAAATCTCCTGAGATACCAAAGAACAGACAAAGGAAGAACTGTTGCTGAAAAAGACCAAAAAAAACCCCAAAACATAAAAAGGCAATTTGTAAAAAAATTATTTTTAGGGCATATAGTACTAATGGTAAATAGCAAATTTATCCTTTAAATAAATGCAGATGACACACTCTGCGCTGTCTTACACTGCAGTTAGTTGTGGGAAGGACTACTCTCCTCACTAAGGTTACTTATTATGCCAGTAAATCCTGTCTATATTTGCACACCTGTAGATGCTGGCATAAAGGAGAACCAGATGATGATTAGCCTAAATCAAAAGAATTTTAATAATGCTGTGATGGTCTGTAAAACAGTGAAAATATTTATTGAATGTGGTAACTCTTGTTGCATGATGTTGGAATCAATGGGAGGTAGGTGTATAAAATTTCTCCTTCTGGGATACATTTGTTTTGTGATTCAAACTCTGAAATCTGTTTGAATTCATCTCTCTGCAGATATATATGCCCTAAAGGGTGATTTTCTCTTAGAAAATAATGATGTTTGACACCTACTCCTCACAATCTATAGTGATGAACATCTCTCAAAAAAACCCTCAGTTTTTCAGAGAAGCATTTTTATTCTTTATTTCTTGAAAGTTTCAGATGCTCAGACTTAGCAGGGGTGCTGATCTCTTCTAACAAGAAAGGCATTTTTCACTCATTTTGCTTAATTACTCAGGAGTAATTTTATACTCTTACTAGTGGCAATCCACTGTCTGGGTGTTCTTATTCCCCTGAAAATTGTATTTTTCTGGAAAAAGTATAGTGGCTAAGACAGTGACCACATTTGAACCAGAAATGCTTGTCAGTGTGGCATTATTGGTTAAGGACCCAACTTTTACAGAATGTTTTCCTGGAAGCAACTGCATATTCATTAGGATATTTATATCACATAAATGTCTTCTGCTATTATAGCTTTTTTCATCTAAGCAGCTGGAATAAATAAGATCAGCAAATTTGATCCTCTCACCAATTACATGTATCTAGAAAGACAGATATGCTCAGATCTTATCACAGTGGTTTGAATTCTATAAGCTTAGATTATTGATATCTTCATATATAGTCAACAATGCAAAGGAATAAATCTGTTGAAAGCAGTAGATTAAATGGATGACAAATTATCCATGCTTCAGTAGCAAACAAAGTAAAGCTTCATTTATGCCTATTAGGATGATTATATAACTCTGCAGTTCTTTATAGCAAATGTCTAATTATAAAAAAAGCCAGATTTTCTTCAATACTCCCTACTGGTTTGTTATTATGTGCATATATCAGCAGCTTGCACTGAAGATGAATTGGGATAATCAGAGCAGGCATCCCACTGGATTGACTTATTGGACCATTGCTTCATCTGACTGAGCCCTCACGAGGATTTATATCTCAAACGTAATAAGGAGGCAGCCAGAGATTTTATTTAGCTAAAGAACAAATGCCATGTTTGTGCCTGGTTGCCCCCAGAGTGTACTTTGTTTCTGAGCCTCTGACATACTAGAAATAATGATAAAAAGCAGAAAGTCATTATAAGGAATCTACTTAATTTAAAATATGTATTTTTGTGATGTTTAGCTTTGAAATAACAGTACTAATTTCTTAGTATAATTTTTTTGTAAACTGTATTGCTTATGCTAGAAAAGGACAGCAGCAAATATATTACATTTTATGTTATTTAAGCTGCTATGCTAACAGCAAGGAGCTGGTATTAGTCACGTTGTGAATTCAGACTTACTCAACAAGTATGGCATAATTACTTTTTAGAACTCATCCCAGCTTTATTGTAAATCTTCAGATATTCTTTTAAATATATTTTTCTTTATGTTTCATTTTTACAACTATTTGTGCATAGGCTAATTTTCATTTTTAGCACAGAGTCCTGTGAAAAGCCTAGAGCAGTTCCTGGTTGGTTTCTACTCATGTTTGTGGCATGAGAAGGAAATTTACATTCTGATGCATTTTTCTTCACTCCACAAGGAAGATGTTAATTTTCCTTGATATGTCACAGCAACACCATAGGAAAAAAAAAAAAAAAAAGACTTAATTGGAGAGTGCAACCATTCCAGAGCAATTTTCCAACTACTTTACAAAGCTTCATGGATAGCAAGAAACTTGAGAACTTTCTTCTAAGATTGTTACTACACCAGTAGGTACAAGGTGATCAAAGATTGTTCTGCCTGGACTAACCAAGGAATTGTAGAAATGAGTATTTATGTACCTCCCTCATGTCTGGAATGAGTCAGGTGTGGCTGAATGAGTTCACAGAATCAGAACAGGATCACAGAATCACTAGGTTGGAAGAGATGTTCAAGATCATTGAGTCCAGCCCAGTCCTAACACCCCAATGAAACCATGCCATGTCCAATTTTTTTTTAAACACATCCAGGGATGGTGACTCCAGCATCTCCCCAGGCAGACAATTCCAGTACTTTATCACTCTTTCCATAAAATCTTTTTCCTAACATCCAACCTATATTTCCCTTGGTGAATTTTAAAACTGCGTCCTCTGGTTCTGTCAGTTGCTGCCTGGAGAAAGAGACAGACCCCCACCTGTCTCCACCCACCTCTCAGGAAGTCATAGAGTATGTCTGTCCTTCAAAGGCAAGTTGTTTTAGCTCAGGTCCATTTTCTTCAAATGAAGCTGCATTGTTTTTAAGTTTGAATTCAGACCTACAAGGAGGTGTTCTTTGCTATATAGGCTTGTCAGACATACTTCTTGTAGCTGAGACTGCTGATCTTCAGTATTGATTTTTTTCAGAGTAGATATACTTTCAAAGAAATCATGACTATTTTCTGCTTTTTTCACTCAAAAGGCAAGTCTAAACTTCTGTCAAAGACATTTGTTTCCTTAGAAATGCTGATCTTTTCAATGCACTGGCACCCACCCAGGGACTTACACACTTGTCGCCTTGGAGTAAAGACGTGTTTGGTTCAATTTTGTTCAGCACAGACACTTCCTTTCACATTTCACCACCCTAGTTTAAGTGTTCTCCATGAGTCAAATGAGAGTACTACTGAATCTTGACAGGCACAGAAAAGTAAGAATGATATAAAATAACCCTTCTAACAATATGTCTGTTGCTGTTGTGGTGATAGAGGATCTTTATTATTATGTAATGACTTTGCAACCTCTGTGTCACAGAGGAGCATCTAAAGAATTCGTAGCTTTCTTTCTTTTTTGTCAAGATTGGGAATATGAATAAACATTTATCCTTATGATCTCTTTGCAAGGGAATATAATGAAGGATTATAATTTCATAACCTTTCTGAAAAAATCACTTCTGATAAGCTGGTAAGAAGGGAAAGAGTAAGATTAAGATAGGAAAGAAGGAGTTGAATAATTGCTAACAAAAATAGCTGCTTGTAAAGTTCTACATATGGGAGAAAAAATTTTTCACAGAAAGAAAGACAGTATTTGGTTTTATGCACTATCCAGCTATTTCCAATAGTTCTTTTTAAATGAAGTTGGTAAATTTTTTCATGCATGTTTTTTTTTTCTTTTCTGTTAGGCCTTCAATGGCTTAACAAATTGACAAGTAAGGTTTAAGGGTAATCCCTGACAGAAGTATTAGAAACTTACAGAATCTCAGGAGAATGGTGAAAACAAAAGTAAACAGAAAACTAGTACTTCAATCAGCCAGGAGCTGAGAATGAAAGTAAACTGATGTAAAACGAAAGGACATTATTAAAATTGTTTGGATCTTCTACATAAAAAACAAATAAAAAAAAACTGGAAGAAACCAAACCTCTTGTTTTCATTAACATTTTAATTCTTATGCAATCTTTTCCAGACAGCAGAAACTTTTTTTCCCTTTGTAAATTAAATTCACTGGTGAGTAATGATGTCAATCATTAGGTTGGATCAGCCAAGGAAAACACTCAAGCTGTTATATCCTGAAATACAGGTTTCCTCTTTCAGACTACATGGTATCTGCTCCCTGTTTTGTCATCTCTGATGAAATGGCATAGAACTAAAATGAGGAAGAGTTCCTCTTTTCTATGGGCCAAATTAAATGCTAAAGTAGTCAAGGGCAGCTTTTTTCCAAATTATTTCATTCCTTTTGGAGTATCCTAGAAACAGATTTTTAATAAAGGACCATCTTTGAGTACTTCCTTCCTGAACCCATAAATGAAGCCTCAAAAAATATATTATCCTGCACTTGGAAAGTAAGTCCTTAAATAAATGTGTGTTCTGCCCTTCAGTATTCAAAAACAGAGGCTCCCAGCTGAGGCTTTAGCTCTGGCTGCTCAAAAAACCAGCAACTTTGTTAAATGTCCATTACAAACAATTTTTTTCTCTGTATCAAAGTATCATTAGAAAAATTCCAGGTGCTGGACTTAAAGTTTTTGGTCTCATAATTTCTTCTCTTATCTGGAAAGTGCTTGTCATTGACTGGTGAATGTCTTTGGCAAGTATATCAATAATGTGAAGGACATCTATGTCTATTTTTATTTCCTCTCTTCCCATCCTGGTGTCTTACAGGAACTGCAGTGCACAGCACAAAAATATCTCAAGTTATGAAGAGAATTAGAAATTTATTAGTTCAAAGATTTTAGCAGAAAGTTTGTGTGTAATTTCCTTTAATCATATGATGAAGAAAATATAAGGCATCCAAATACAAAGAAACTGCTGGGTATTTTTGTCTATTCTTACTTGGTGAGGCATGTTTTTTAATTTAAAAGAAGACTAGGTTGCATGTGGTTGTCCCTTTTCTGAATGCCTTTAGATCAAATAATCATTGTGCAGTCTTTGCTCTACTATAGATCACCTACTTGACAGACTATTTTTTACGGATGTAGCAAAGACAGCAAGGACAAGTGGAGTGATTTGTCCAAGGTGACTAGAGCAGCAGAGTCATGAAGGTAACAAAGGTCTTCTGAGACACAGGATGCTTTATCTGTGGATGTGTTCAGACTCTCTGCTAGAGAAAATTGCTGGTACTTTTGCCTTTTGTTGCTCCACAGAAGCAATGCATCTCTCAGGGAATGAACCAGGCTTGATTCCAGCTGGCGCCCCATCAACCAAATTCCTAACAGTCAGATTGCAGGCACTTTGTAGGAGATATGCAAGCCAGGGAAAAGCCAGCTTCACTTTCAGAGTCTAGGATGAGTTTGAGAACAGAACAGTTAGAGGGAAATACCACAGCTTTTTTATATTTAAACTGAGAACTGAGCAGAGGTAGTATGGAAATCATTGAGAGACAATAAACTAAGAGCTCCCAATCCTTTTTTAATTATTTAGATTTTTATTTTGGGGCCAGTTAACAGGGCAAAGCACCACTTTAAGGACTGCAAGAGCCGTGGTCTGTTACATCTACTTATCCCTCCTTACCAGCCTACTGACTCCACACACGAGAAATGAAATACTCAGGATGTTAAGGAGCACTTGCCAAAAACCTCTAAAACTCTAACTATATTTCTAATAACATTTTAGTAAAACAAATAAAAAGCAAAACTAAAGTCTACTTTTTATTATATCTGTTGTTTGTTTGCTTAGAGATAAACAAAATATTTTTAGGAAAAGTTTACCTGCAAATTTAGTTCTTATGTATTATTCATGGAAAGACTATGCGTATTTAATTATTTGCTCACTATTCATAGTTGATTTAACTTTTTATAAAAGTAAATGAAAAAAAAAATGTAATAAAATAAGAGATTGTTAAATCTTTACTTGTTTTCAAGGTAGGGAAAAAACCCCATCCAATCCAATCCAATCCAGGTATTGGCAATTAAGACGCTGTTATAAACACTTTTGTTAATCATTCTCTTATCAGTTATCTTAGTCATTGCTCAGTGTAATGAGATCATAGTTTCTCTTTCATGCTATGTTTAACAGCAATAGAGGGCAGTTGTAAGCAATCCACCAGACTCCAAGGAAGGAAGAGTGCTGCTCTCTGTGGTTTTGGTTTGCTGTAGTTTCCCCTGTGTCTGTACTCCAGATTAAACATATCATGTGTCCCCCATCAGACCTGTGTGCTACGAGAAGAAATGAAGAACCAATTTACTCTAAATGGGCTTGGGCAAACTCTTTTATTTAGTCAAATTAGCCAGAATACTCGATTTCAAATTTATGTGAACTTATATGGGTTTTTTATGTGCCATGCAGGAGAACAGACAAGGCTTCATTTGGCATAAAGTTGCTGGTAAGAACTTAATTCATCAGGGCACTTGAAGATATCTGAAAACAGCAGTACACAAGCAATCTGGACTGGAACTGTACATCATTTACCACACTGTTTTTGATCTGTCACCAGAAGCCATGCAGACAATTTAACATATTGTCACACCACGGCCAGATACAGCCTTGAATGAGATAATTGGAGGGCTGGAGACAGCGTTGCCAGCCCAGTGCAGCTGCACCAGCATTGTGCTGATAGCACTATCTTGGTTTTGGGCTCTTAACTTAGTATTTCAGCTTGACACCTCACTGTGCAGGGTGGACATGCGGTGCTCTGGGACCTGAGTGGACAACTTGATTTTGGCTGCATGCTAACAAAAGAGCATGAGATTTTACTTTGGTCTCTTAGGCTGTATTTCCTCATAGCTGGAACAGAGATTTTTATCATTTTCAGTCCGGGTTGTGTCTTCAGACAGATTTTTTTGACCATAAAAATAAGATTAGGACCAGATCTGCTTTACTGTTTTCTATTTATTTTTTTTTTTTAATCAAAAGGATTGGACTATCACAGTGTTAAAGAAAAAAAACACCACCAAACCAGCACATTCTTTTAATATAATTAAAAAAACTGTACTTGCTTCTTTGAAATGATTAGTGAAATGCTGACAATGAGTTGCTGTGAGAAATGATTGCATTGCTACCAGCTTTTGGGTACATATATATGTATATATATGTATATTCATGATGTTTCAATGATTTATCAGAGAAATTAAATATTTAATACTTATTGGCTGAAGTAAACAATCAATACTCAATTGAGCTCACTTTAGCCTATATATTCCAGGCATCTGTATGGAACAAAATGGAAGTTTATAATCAGAATTGGCTTGAAAACTATTTATGAACAGAAAACTCCATTTTTATTGTATAATATACTCACAAAAAGCTTTTTCATCTGCTTCTTGATGGGTTGGAAGCTTTATTGTGTCTGTGAAAAGGGTATGTGGAATCACAACCTCTCTCTGTAACTACTCATAGTCTTATGCACACAGAGTGGCTGCTTATAAGAATCTGTGTAAATATTCATGAGTATTTTGTAACATGTTAGAAGCAGTACTGTTGTTCTAAGCTAAAAAATTGAATGTTAGAATCATGAGCAAGAAAAAAGGGTCAGCAATGCAATCATCATTCTTAAGATATTGTCAGGAAAACAGGTTTTAGAATGAAACTCACGCATAAGCAAATTTACAAATAATCACTGGCTCGCACTCTTCACAAATCATTTACTTTCTGAATTTCTGTCAAATTATAATATCCAATACAGTGGTCAATACCAGCCTATTTTTTACTGTCAATCACACTTTCTGGTTTTCAAATACTTCCTTTTAGCAATGAGGGAGAATATCTGAAACACTGCAACACTCACATCCTATTGAAGCATTTCTGCTTCTGCCAAATTGCATTACAACCATTTGTTTGTGTTAAAACAGTTTAATATTTTGACTCTCTAGAAGAGAAGCAGAACTATGTCTGAAATAAATGTTGCATGTGTCATACAGGAGTTACCAATTATGATAGGTTCAATACATTTTCCCATCATGTTCTAACTGCTGCAGAAAAAGTTGATTGACCATTATCCAAAAGCCTAACTGTACTTTCTTTTCTTCAGTGTCACACAATATGGTCATCTCTTGGCACAGAATTTGATGAATTTCCAGCACTTGGCTTCTCTGTGAGATAAAGAATGCATCCAAAATGTTGAACCAGTCCTCCCATAGCTAATCAGTAACCAGAAGAGGGTTCTGTAATATAACTGCAGTTTCTAGAACTTTTTCATTTCTTGCCTTGTTTAGGGAAAGAATTTGGTCAATGTCTAACTGACTTTCAACAATACAAATCATAATTTGATCCAGTTGAGAGCTTCTGCTTTTGCTGTAATGAAATGCTTTAAAATATGAAACAGAGATCACTCTGTGCTGGGTTTTGTTTAGATGCTGATGCTCTGCCAACATACAGAAGATGAAAACTTACTTTGTGAAAATAATCAGCCTTGAAAGGGGTCAAACTGCTTATTACATTATGGTATTAGGCTGATTTAGTTTGTTAATGCACTTGTACTGCTTAAATAAATGTTTGAAATGAGCCCTTTGGCTTCATATATGAATGCTTTAACAGAGATCCCCTGTCAGGGGTTACATGGCACAAAATCTTTCATTTACACTCTCAGCTTAAATACCACATGACACTGTTTTCTCTGCTGTTTGCAGGGTATTATAACGTCTTGTATAATACTGTAATTTAGAATCGTGGCTTATTATACTGACTTTTTGTATCTGAATTTCAAATTTTGCCATATGAATTTGATTGAAACTACTCTAAAGTAAACCCTCCACGATTGTGTATATTTATTCAGAATGCTACCACCTGTTAGGTCCCCAGCAGTTACCTGCAGAGCATACTAACACCTCACCATACAGACCGGGACAGAGGTGACACATCTGTTCACATGCTCTTATGGCCAAACCACAAACAGGAAAGGAAAGATTTAATGATGTATTTCATGTTGCTGCTTAACAGGGGAGAAAAAAAATGGAGAAGGAACTGTGCAAGATGCAGTATCTGGCCTGTTATGTGACTCTTTCACAGGTTTCAGCACCAGCCATGGGTGGCTGTGGGGAGGGTCTCTGTTGTGCAATCAGAGGGTGATGTGGCAGAGCACAGCCCAGACATACAGTGAGATCCAACAAGGAGGGTGGTGGCTACTCCTATAGAATAACACCAGCATGAAGAAAGGGATAGCATATGCCTGGAATAATGCCTGTGTTTGGTGATGAGATACTTCTGCCTCCATGAGGGCATTCTGAGATAGCTCTACATATCTAATTAAAAACTCACTGCTTTTTTTCTAGGAAGTGTCCACCAAGACTTAGGTGCCTCATTAGGGTAGCTTATTGTCTATGTGCTGCAGAGTTGGGGACACAGATTCTGTCAGGTTATAATTCTTGTTACCCTAAATCTATTTATAGAAGAACGTAATTTGATGCTTCTATAAATCTTCATACAGATTTATTTGCCTTGGAGGCAGGGACAAAGGAAGCCCTAGGACTATGTGTAGAGAAACAATCTCAAGGGAAAGTGTTTTCTCTGTCCCCAGTCACTATCTGTATTGCAAATAATGCATATAGTTGGTGGCAAATATAATGGTGTCATTTCAGTGTTAATTTTCAGCAACGTTGCTAAGTGCCTTTACTGAAATTCTAGAATCTGATAGAGATGGTTTTGGGTGTTGCCAATGTAGCTTTGAGACAGGGAAAGAGAAGATAGTTACAAACATACTTTTCATGATAAAAATCTAACATGACTATGAGAATATTAGCCCTATTATTAATTACAACCATAGAATTCAAAATGCAGTCTTGTTGAATGAAAAGTGCCTTTTTTATTATTTTTAATAACTGTGCTTGTGTTTCTCATGATAATGTGGAGAAGGATGAAGTAATAATGCTCAAATTTCAGGTTAATTGGAATGTTTTTATTTGATGATATTTTTCAAGTTCTTAAGATATTGCAGAGATTCTTCTGCAGATCTTGCTAAACTCACATCAGCATGTTCTTCATTAATTATACATTCTGTACTGCACAAATATTGTGAAGCCTTTTGGAAAAAAAAAACAATTAACTTTTTATATTTTTTATATAAGAATGGGTATGTATAATATCCATTCATTATAGTCCATTGGTTTGTTGTAGGACTCAAGGGGAGACAATGAACATTTTTGCCAAGCAAAAACCAGTAATCATTTTCCTAGCTGTTCCACAAACAAGATATTTTTACTTTATCAACTCCATAGTATTATTTGTTTTATTCCACTATTTTCAATCAGCTAAACATTTAGCTGTAGTTTAATTTCATTTGTTTTAGTGGCTGCTTTCCATTTTTCATTAAATATGTATTATTCTCACATGAGGAAATGCAACCCTTAAATACTAATTCTGAGAGTTTTTAAATATTCCTCTTTTCATAAATAGAAAGACTATACTTTATGATACTTTTTTATTCTGATGTGATTGAGTGATGTATCTAAAATAAAGATAAATTCCTTTTGATTTATTAGAATCAAGCTTCAGTTTATCATAGGTCCTTGATACAACCTTTACAAGTATGCACCTGTGATTAACTGGAACCATGCTCTGAAATATTGGTTTAGAATACTCTCTACAGTGAAGCATTTTTAAATAAAATATTTGCATACATGACTTGATAGTTAATAAAAGAATTTATAGTAATCTTGGTAAAAACCCAAACAAAAGAAAGAAAAAGTCCTCTTCATATTAATTGTTCTGGAACCCTGTATGTCTAATAAAAATGAAGAAACATGTATACAAACAATATTTTCCAAAGGGAAACAGATAAATGAAAATGATTCCTATATTCATATTTGAAATATTTTTAGTGAATTGCTAGATACAACTGATACCACTGCAGCTATTTTTTTTCCTAACACATCTCTATTTTTAAATTTATTTGCTATTATTTTGCATAAATACTTTTGGTTTTAGTGCATTTCTTAAACAGTATGTATTAAATTTACACACAGGCAGCAAAAAAAATCTAATCCATTAACTTTCCATGACAAATGGTTTAATACAGATGAAGTAGTCATTGGAACCTTTCCTGCAGCCACAAGAAGCTGCTAGCTTATCAGCTGGAAACAAAGAAGGATCATAAAACATTTCTCAGCAAAGCCAAGATTTGATAACTAAGCCCTCCAGTAATTGAAAACATATAACCCATATACTTCTGAATTATAGCTGTGACTAATCTTTTATGAAATAATTTTTTTCCTCCCAAATACTTTCTGTAGTGCAGCAAAAGTGCCTATGAGTTAGCAGGATGCTCTGAGATATAGTGATCATTCAGGATAAGCAAAGTTACTTCCCTGGATGCCAACTCCTTCCCCTCCCACCAGCCACCATACAACCCAAAAGGCAAACTAGAAAGTGACAGAAAAAAATCCCTTTGTGATCTTTCTTGAAATCACATGTCGTTTTGTTTACAGTTCTATAATTCAGGTGTTTACATTGATGAATACAATAATATGAAAGGTGAATACATGAATAGCACAGTTATGGACATTTTGCCATCAAACTTTTCTGTAATTTACATGAGTTAAGGAAGTTGGTAATACAGGTGGAATATTAAAACTTTGGTTTAGGTAAATCAGTTCAATTTGATGAATCATTAGCAGTAGTTTTGTCAGAAACTTGTTCTTTGACCTGTATAGGATAAGTGGGTGGTCTTTTTCATGGGGCTACCCA
Organism: Parus major; assembly: GCF_001522545.3. Taxonomy (NCBI): domain Eukaryota; kingdom Metazoa; phylum Chordata; class Aves; order Passeriformes; family Paridae; genus Parus; species Parus major. Next base: position 39,194,681 of record NC_031773.1, on the reverse strand, counting down.
AACTGCAGAAAACACTGTCACAGCTGATACGATGTGGCAGAAGGGATGGATGAACTTCCAAAGACCCATTGTGTAGTAATATCGAGATAATTAAATCTCAGAGCTTTAAGAAAATCTTAGTACAGGATGAAAATGTCCTAAAAAGCAACTTTTAGCCATGCTTTTTATCAGACACTATTTTTTATGTAGGATACTCAGAATGATTTTATTAACAAGGGACTAGCAAAGATATCTTGGATCAGACTGTCCTGTCCTTGATACAACAGGCAGCAGCATGTATTCATATTGCCTTAATAGCATAAAACTCCATCTCAGATCATCAGTCTCTGTTATGAGTCTTTCAAGACAGTTTCACTACTTCAGTCTCTCAGTAGGACACCACACTGTAACTTCCAGCACGATCTCCGCTGTGCAATATATTACTGTGAAACAAGGCCTTACAGTTGTGCACCAATTATTGTTACTGATTAAGGATAGTTTTAAAATGGGTAAAAAAGTATTCAACATGTTATGTCATTGTCTGTAACGGGATTCTTTTAGTGTTTTCCATTAGGATATTACCGTCAGGAGAGATGTTACAGCGTGGGAATTTCTGCTTTCAGATTCTTTTGAAAAAAGACATATGGCAGACACATTTTTAAAACACTAAAGCTCAAATGTCAAAAGAAAAATATAAATATGAACATAGTTAGCAGGTTTTTAAGAAATCTTTGCTTATGTTTGGTTTAATGAATTTTTATTGTGATGTAGCCACATCACAATTTAGGATTTTATTATGTTTGATTCTAATATTTTTGCATCTTACAAAAGGAGTTTTCTTTACGAATTTAAAAACAATGATGTAATTTTGTTGAAAAATAACCTTCATTAAAAAACTTAATTTATTAATACATGAATATTTCAATTAAACATGTCTAGCTATATTGATTTCTGCTCTAAGTGATTTCTGAAATAACCTGTGAAAATTACTGGAAGTGAAAGAAATTGTAGTTCAATCTCTTCTGACTCAATACAAGAGAGGAATAGTATACCAGCTTCACTTTTGAAGCAGAGCTGGAGCAAAATCTCTTAAGACAGTAAAATTACAGGGGAAGAAACATAATTTTTTTTCCCCCAGAACCTACTGTCTAGACATCAATGAGTTTCTTCAAGGAAGGATCAAATTTCTATATGAGAGATTTTTGCCACCAATTAAGAGTCTGAAAAAAAGACAGCAGAGCTTCCTATCATATTATAGTAACTGGAGTTCTGTGAGTTCTTAGGGGAATAGAAATCAGGGCATGGATGGAAGCAATTTTTTCCACATTTTTTATATGTCCTGTTTTCTGGTGTCTGCCTGTGTTCTTGAATGATTAAATTCCATCCCTACTAGACCCTTCCTGAATGTAGTGCTGAGATAACTTGAATTTTACTGAATTTATAAAATGAGGAGATGTTGGTTCCATGATCTTTTGTTTTTGTTCAGTAATTGTACTTCAATTATTAAAAAGAGAACAAATAAACAAAGTCAAACCAAACCAAACCAAACCAACCAGCCAACCAAATCCAAAAGCCACAAAAAAACCAAAAACCACAAAAACCTTCAAAAAAATAAAAAAATAAACATAAAATATTGAGCCGTATTTTTCCCTTCATGTCTCTTTATCCCTGCACCCAGGTATAAAGATACACTTACCTAGGAATTTATGGAAAAAAATTACTGTTAACTATAGTATGGTTGTTTTGTGCCTGTTCTCCATTTGAGGTTTCCTGATGCCTAAAGAATGTGAAAGATTGAACAAAAAAAAACAGTGGCCCCCTAAATCTTTTATCATTAGATAAATGCCAATGTAAATTTCACCAAAAAAAAATCCTAATTAAAAAAAACAAAACAGCTTTTGTCTTTAATAATAGTATAGCACAATACCTACTACAGTCTCTTATATCTAGTAATGGGATGCTTGGCGTTATTTTCCTGTGCTGCCTTCGGTTTAGAAGGTTGTTAAATTAAGATAACTCTCAAGATTTTTCACACACCTCCTAAGGGGATGGAGCATATTCTTTTGACAAGATCTATCCTTCGGCTTGTTTTTCCATGAAATGAACGTAGATTCAGAACATACATCTTCCTTCCTGAACAGAATGTCTGTTGAGTGGAAATTCACCCCTGGGCTTCAGACACCTTCTTCCTCGCTCTTAGCCTGCACTTCCAAATCCGATAACACAGTGATTTATCACCTAATCCCTGAATACTCTGTTGTGGGGACACAAACCCACAAATGGTAATTAATGGTGGCTTTTGAAGGCCTCTCCTAGCTGACTGGGTTTTAGGAAAGCATAACAGTTACGTAAACAAATTTATTTAGCCATTGATATATTTTTTTCCCCTCCTCTTCATATTTGTATCATCACTCTTTTTTTCTTTTCTATAGACTTAGAGTATCATGAGAGATCAGAAAGGCTATCTTTAGTACAGATAAATGACTTTCAAAGAAAAAAAAGGACTAAACTGTTCAAAACTGACTTTTTCAAGACTTCTATTAGTCAAATTTTAATGAAATTAATATTTTTTCAATCACTCAACACGTCCATATTAGAAGATAATAGAATTTCTATGAGCTTCTTTGACCTGGTTTAATTTAGGATAAACACTTAATTTAGGATAAATATTAATGGCAATAAGAAGGAATAGGATGTTACTAGCATGAAGATTTTAAATGTGAGGATACACAAATAATACTGGGATTTCTGACTGGGTGGAAAGAGCCATGTGCTGGATAACACAGAGTGCAAATGAAATTGATTTAGAGAATTCTGGACAATATCAAGTTTAAAATATCACATTGTGATAAAAAATTTGAGTTTAAAAGATCAGCTTCACTGTGCTGAACAACAGGAATCTATCACATACAGCTTGCCCTACAAAGGAGTGGTTTTTGTAGGTGTGTACATGTTTTCATGTGTTTGCAGGTATTGGTACCAATTCTGTAGTAACCCGTTTAAGAAAGGATACAAAGTGCTGCACAACAGCTTCTGGGAAAGAGGAGTGAGAAAATGTAAGAGGAACAACCCTGCAGACACCAAGGTCAGTGAAGAAGAGGGAAAGGAGGTGCTTCAGCTGTCAGAGCAGACCTGTGGAGAAGATCAGGCTGAGTTTCTGTAGCCCATGGAGGTGCATGGTGGAGCAGACATCCATCCACAGCCAGTGGGGAAGTGCAGCCAGGAGGAGGAGGTGGATGTAAGCTCAAAGAAGTTGAAGCATGGGGGCAGACCACGCTGGAGCAGGGAGGGTCCTGGCAAGACTGTGAGCCTTTTGGAAACCCATGCTGGAAGAGGGTTCCTGAAGGACTGTGCCCTGTGGAAAGGACTCACACCAGAGAAATTACTGAAGAACTGTAGTCAGTGAGAAGGAACATATGATGGAGCAGGGGAAATATAAAGTGGAAAAAATGGCAAAGATGAATTGTTATGAACTCACTGCAACCTTCATTCCCCATCTCCCTACACTGATGGACAGGAGAAAATGGAAATGTTCATAGTAAAGTTGAGTGTGATAGAAAGGGAGGGGTAGAAGCAAAGTGTTTTCAGAGTTGTTCCTATTTCCCATTACTATACTCTGCTACAGTTAACTTGGCAATAAATTAAATCCATCTTCCCTAAGTCTGTTTTGCCCATGACATTAATAGGCATATTATCCCTAGGTCCTTATCTCAATTTCTGAGATTTTTAATAATAACTTCTCCCCTGTAAAGGAGGGGGAATGTAAGAGTGGCTTGGCGGACACGTTTTAGACAGACAAATTTCACCCCCCACTAGTTTTCATCCTGCTTCTACAAGAACATATCAAAAGTCACTTTCTGAAATCTTCTGCTTTGATTTTAGACCAATTAACTTGTAACAACATCTACAGTCTTCTTTCTGTTAGGATAATTAAAAAATAATGAAAGCAAAGTTTAACTGAAATTTACCTCTTACCAGGGCCAAGGAGAATTACTTAGACTCTCTACATAATATCATTTTCAACTTTGCTTTTCTTCTTTTCCTGTATTTGACTCTATGTCAGCAGGAAACAGAGCAAGTCAGCACAGAACAAGTTTCCTTCCTCTCTGAGACTTCCATTCCTGACTTCTTGTTGCATTGTGATTAACTTACAGCTCCACTAAGTATTATTAGGTAACATAGCACAAATAAAACATGTAGCCAAAATGTTGTTTTATTTACACAGTCTGAATGACAGAGATGATGAAATTGATATATTTTTCAAAACTTAACACAGACAGATGGCAGAAATATCTAAACTGAAAAGTTTGTTTGATTTGGTAGTTTCTATGCCCAGACAAATTTAGGAAACAGCTACTGTTTTTCTAAATGGGGCTTTTTTTTCACATTGAAATATGACATATATCTGCTGGCCACAAGGCTACAGAGGCAAAAGCATATAGATTTACATTATCCTCAAATTATGCTGTAAGCAGTTTTTGTCTTCAGAATCTCAGATTACTTTTATATTTAATTTCATCAGAAAACAATGTTCCTTTGTTCCTCTCAGAGGGCTACTCTACCCTCTGGGATGTTGTGAATGGTTTGAAGGAATGCAGAGCCATTATACTCAAGGGAAATGTCTGTCTTCAATTGTCCCACAAATCTGAGTGTGTATTGCAAGATTTCTTATACACCCAGCCAGTCCCATCCTGACTTCAACCTTTCTCAGAACTTAGGGATGGAGCAAACAAAGTCTTGCATGTTTTATGTTGAGAACTTGATATTCAAGTACTGATAGTAGTCATCAGTGAGATCACTTCTGTTTTGTTGTGGCTTTGTGCTCATATGCATATAGTCCTATAAAAATCCACACTTCTGACTCCAAAATATTATTTCATGAACTCTCTCTGTCAATAAATTACCACATTTTTACAAAAATTAAGTCTAAAAAAATTTCCTGATAGCCAAAGTCAAAAATTGAACAAATGTGGGAATACCTTAAACACTGATTGGAAAAGCTTCTGGACTCAGATTTCTTCTTAAAGCAGCATGAAGAAAGTATTTATAGATTGGCAAATGGTCAAGCAAATGATTTATTGTCTGTGGTTTTAATCTTTATTTTTCATATTAACTAGTATGTTTCAGTTGCTTTGCAATGGGGAATGTAGAACAACCATCAACAATATTTACTGGTCAATTAGTCTGGCAAGGTGAAAAGGTTTCTTTGTGGAGTTGAGAAACGTACCACAGCACAAAGTACCAATGAATCTGCACAGTGCTCTTAAAGCAGTATAAATAAAGCTGGAATACTTAGGATTTTGGACAAATTGGTTTCTCTGTATCCTAGTCAGCAAGAACTCAGAGAAAGAATACTGATATTAGTATCTTAGGCACTCTGAAGTGGCATGAATGACTGTTACTCCTACTCATCCTCATTTTCTCTGTTGCAGAGCATGGAGCAAGTACTCAAAGAAGGCTGGTTGGGTTTTCCTGTCAAAAAATATTCTGCATAAAACCAGAATAATAAAACAGAGAATAGAATAATAAAACATAACACTTCAAAATGTGCAGATCTATCTCATGTGGGCTTTACATAATGACTTTAGTGGAGTCACTCCATGAGTACGCTGCTGGATGTCAATAAACCCAGAGCATTCAGTGCAGAGCTAGTCATTGTCTCCCACAGAGTTTTGACTCACTAATTTAAAAACTAAAATGATCATGTAAGTCCATTACCCTTCCAGTCTGTAGAAGACATAAATCTGGAAGAAGGTTCTTAACAACTGTGCTGCTCAGCAGGACTATATACATATTCCCATACTGAAAGTATTTTCTTTAAAATGCTATTTCTTTGCTATGGACAACCTCTTCATGTATATAAAAGGTAGTGGGAGAATAAAAAAAAAACAACAGTATAATTTTGAGACTAATCTTAACAAACTCTGGCTTAATTTACATTTGAAGTTTTTATTGGGTTTTCATGACCAGGTTTTGGTGAGTGGGGGGCTACAGGAGTGGCTTCTGTAAGAAACTGCCAGAAGCTTACCCCATGTCTGGCCAAGCCAGTGCCCGCTGGCTCCAGGACTGTCCCACTGCTGGCCAAGGCCAAGCCCATCAGAGAAGACAGTGCAGCCTCTGTGATATTTAAGAAAGGCAAAAATAAAATGTCTTTCATGGATTTAACTATGCTCCAAGAAGAGAGGAGTGAAAATGTACAAGAGAAACAACTCTGTAGACACCAAGGTCGGTGGAAAAGGAGAGGCAGGAGGTGTTCCAGGCACCAGAGCTGATTCCCCTCCAGCCCATGGTGCAGCCCATGGGGAAGCAGCTGTATTCCTGCAGCCCATGGAGGCTGATGGAGGCAGAGATCCACCTGCAGCCCATGAAGGAGACCCAGGCCAGAGCAGGAGAATGCCTGAGGGGGGCTGTGACTGTGGGAAACCCACAATGAAACAGGGTCCTGCAGACCCATAGGGAGAGGAGCCCACACTGCAGCAGGTTTCCAGGCAGGACTTGGGACACTGTGGGAGACCCACACTGGTGCAGCCTGTTCTTGGAAGATTGCACCCCACGGAAAGGGATCCACACTGGAGCAGAACTGAAGCCCATGGGAAGGAGACAATTTGGAGAAGTTCATGGTGGACTGTCTGCTGTGTGAGGGTCCCCATGCAGGAGCAGGGGAAGGTCTCCTTTCCCTGAGCAAAAGCAGAAACAATATGTAATTAACTGACTGCAACCCCCATTCCCTATCTCCTGCACTGCTGGGGGAGAATATAGAGACTGAGAAGGAGGGAAGGAGGTAAAAGTGGGAGGAAGTTGGGTTTTTAATATTTGTTTTAGTTCTCATTATCCTGATCTGATTTTTATTGGCAATAAATTCAGTTCTTTTCCCCAAATCGGGTTTTTTTCTTGGCCATGACAGTAATCAATGAACAACTTCACCCTGTCCTTACCTCAACTCCCGAGCCTTTTGTTTTCTCCATTGTCCAGCTGCAGAGGGGAGTGATAGAATGGCTTTGGTGTGTAGCTGGCATCCAGCCAGGATCAACCTTATCCTTCCAGGTTCTGTACACACTGGGAGCTTGAGTATTTTGCTACTTTAGCAGCGTGTAAGTACAACATGGGTGAGACAAATTACAGCGTGCTATTACCATTGCTGCCTCGTGGAAACTGTGCTGTAACTGAAGTACATGGTACAATACTTTCTGGTAATACCACAAATGGTTCCTGTCACCACTGGGTTATTAAGAGTTCTTGTGACATTTAGATATTTCATTGTTTTGGGTTTTTTTTTGTTTTTAATTACTTTATTACACTTTCTGTTTACACTTTGATAGCTTTCCTAAAGCAAATAATAAACAGAGATGTCTTTTGCAGTACATACATAAAAGGAAAGGGCTTGCCTGCTGTATGTTCTAGCCTCCCAGGACTCAGATCAGAGAGTTGGCTTAATTCACTGTCATTTAAAACCAGATGTTTTTTTCTGGCACACTGTCTTGCAAAAGCAGCAATGAAATCCATCAGATGGTACTCAGGGAAGCTCTAGTGCATTAAATTAAGTACCACAAAGTAGGAACAATGAAGAACTGAAAATAAACCCTAAAAAGAAATACACATAAACAAGAGACATTTTCTTCAACTCTCTACTGAGTGATGAGTTCAAAGGAGGTCTTTAATACAGCTTTGCCAAAATGGAAAGCTATTGCCTACCTTAAAGTAGGTGCTGATGCAATATAGACTATATACACAAGTCTAGTTATTGTTACACAAAACAGTTATAGACCTTGCTTTCAGGAAGAAAACATGCACTGGTTTGGAATTGTAGGCTTTATACAGCTAGAAGCTTTTGTAGAAAGTGAACTTTGTATTGGTTCTGTATGGCTGCTGAGCTCCTGAACATTAAAGCTGCTTGCCCCAGATTAGTACCTGACCCCTTGTATTTTCTACAGATAAAACAGGATAAAGCAGATCAGTGTAAATATAGGGGAGATGGTGAGGGTGTGCTTTTCCTCTTTTCCTCTTTTCCTCTTTTCCTCTTTTCTTCTTCTCACTAACCAGCTCCAAGTGATGTGGAAGACTTTGTGTGCAGCATCACAGATACACACAGGACACAAAACATATCCCATATTAGATAAATTTGCTCAACAGTTTCCTGATAAAGCCCAGCTTGAATTAATCCTAAACTAAATAAATTCCGATTTCAAATCTAAATTCCATCTATCTAAACCAAACAACTCTACTAATTCAGGAAACCTGAGAATCTCCATTCAGAAGTTTTAAAGCTTTAATTGTCCTTCATCAAAAATATCCCTGGTAAAAAGGTGAAATATAATTCAATTATCTAAAGTGTATGCCATTACCATAAAGTTTCCATTCTAAAAGAAAGTAAACTAAACAAGAAAACAAGAAAACTTAGAGAATCAATTGAGTAACTGGTAATGTTAAAAAAATTTGTAACAGAGTTAGGGAGCACAGTTCAGGGCTGAAAATTCCAACAAGAATATACTCATATAAGTCAAAATTAAGAAAAAAATAATAATAGTAATAATAATAACAATAACAATCCTTCAAAGCTCATTTTACAAGGAAAATTCTTTAACTCTAAAATGAGAAATGTTAGAATTACCACAATGCAAAGCCATTGTGCTAACTGGTGGTGATATAAAGTCTAAAGAAAGGCATACATGTGATGCTCAACACAGCAGAGTTTGACAAAATCTACAAAGGTTATACACAACAACAAAGACTTGCAGCACTAACTCAGTGTAAACAGAAAATGTGAATAAATGGGCCTTCTTTCTTTTTCATTCACTACATAAAATCTGTTAATCCAAGGCAGTAGACAACATCATTTTAACTCTCTTTTTAAAAAATGTTTGATTTTTCTGCTTATTTATCTTCCTTTCACAGGGAGTCTATTTCCTTCCCTTATTGTTCTAATCTGTAGTACTCCATCTTTGCTTCCCCTCAGTCTCTGATGCCAACACAAAAATTTCTAAAATGCTTGTTGAAGTCATCCTTCAAAAATGACGTGAAAAGCAAGAAAGCAAGGTGCAACAATTCAAAGCAATGTTTTGTGGTACTGAGAACGTTGCAGTATTTTCCCTCCCAGATACTGGGGGTGCCAAAAAGAGTATGCTGAATCATTTTCTCAGGTTTTTCAGGTTTGTCAGATATTTCTCAACCTCTCCCACAGAGACTACCTCTTCCTAGCCTTTGCATACAGCTGTGTAAATGTACCAAGGCCTCCACCATCCAAGAGTAATATGTGGGAAATTGCCTCTCACGTTCATGAGCACTCATGAATGGTTTCTGTGGTTTTGAATAACTATGCCACATGATTATTAGGGTACTCCCTGTCTTCCTGGACACTGTTTAGTTCCCTAAGTACGACTTAATTTTATTTATCTTCTACATATTTAGAACTAGTGGGAAAAAAAGAAATTAGAACTGTAGCACTAGAGGGCACTATAACCTCCGAGATAATGTTGGGCAAAATTTTCCTCTGTAAGCAACATACAAACGTATTATAAAACCTTCCTCCAATTTTACTGCGTTTGAACAGTCTACAGAAGTGGCCCAGGAGTAACTATCAGTGATTTATTATAAAAAACCCAAATTATTTCTCCTTTCTTTTTATATTAATATTCATATACGACTAACCAAATCCATGAGACTGGATATTGGAAAATACATGAGACTTTTTTAGATGCAAAGAAACAATAAGAGATGGAAAATGAACAAGGAAAGAAAAAAGCAGAAGGAAATTGAGGAAACCATAGTAGACAATATTTTTTTTGGTGTGATATTTGATGTGAAATACCTGGTGAAAAATCTCCCCTTCTAATAAATTTGATTTTTGCTAGATACAAATACAATAACCTGAACTGAACACATGAAAATATGAAACATACTAATAAAGAGTAAATTATTTTTTTCCTAGAAAATATACAGGGAATAACCTCAATATAGGAAAAGTAGCAATACAGAAAGAACAAAAATTACAACCAAAATCCCAAAGCACTCAAATAAAAGATTACTTTGAATAATAATAAAAAAGTATCATTGATATAGAATTGTTGATATTTCACTGAACAAAAAAGAAATATTTTTTCTGTGCAATTCCAAAGCACAATATGAAATCTACACATATATAGATTTGGATCTCTGGAATTAAATTTCTGATATTTATCTTATACCTAAGAAGATAAATAGTACACCTTTCCAGTTATGGACTGCATTTTTTTACATACACTGTTGTCCGGAATATACCATTCAATCAAACAGTGGTTCAGTATTTCATTCTGTTTTGGCAACCTGATATTTTTTTGTAGCCAGTATGTCTTTCAAGAATCATTTACAGTCAGAATGGATAAATGTGAGGAGCTATTGCTTCAGGGAATCATCGTCATATATTGGTATGGGTTTGAAAGGGACCTTGAAGATCATCGAGTTCCAACACTTATGGACTTTTCCCATAAGTTTTCATACTGTTGTGACAAAGGTAGTCTCAAAATTATTTCCTAGAATAGAATATGAGCTAGAGAAAAAATGTGATTAGACAAATCATCTTGCAAGGAAGCAGAAATACTGGAAGAAGCAGAAGAGCTAGCCAGGAGACAAAAACAAAAGCAAGAAACAAAACAAACCTTCAAACTGATTTTCAAGGTGGGATGGTGGAACAAACAGTTGGAAGCAAATTACTTTATAATAGACTGATAACAACATTTTGCTCTCCAGGGTGTTCATCCCATTCAGTTTCCACAGTAAAGTGAAGATGGCTCACCCAGAGCATTTTGAACAGCACCAAATATGAATGCTCCTGTTCAATTCTCTGGAGCAACCTTTCTTCACTGATTACAGTCAGAGCCTAAGGACATTGCCAAAGCACTTAATGATAGCCATTAAAATCTACAGCTGAAAGAAATATCACCTATCTTCTGAGATGGAACTTGTGAGGCAAAGAAGAAATAAGAAGGTGCTGCATAGTGACAAATGTAGCTATTCATTAACTGTGGCTGAAGAGGTCTGCAGGTGGTGTTGGAGGGAAATACACCTTTTCCCATTAGCAGGAGATGCCCTGCTCAGAGATTTCATTACCTGGAGCAGGATCAGAACTAAATGGTTAGGATTACATAGTTTGACTATATAATTTATGGCTAATGGAACAAACAGCATCAGAAGCCAGTGAGTTTTGCAGAGATTGCAGTCTTCCACAGAAATCAGAAAATATGAAAGCAATTACTTAAAAGAATAAAATGCATTAAAATATGTTAAGGAAATTTCAGGTTGTTACTAAACAATAAACATCTTCAACTTCTGAGAAATATCTAGCCAAAAAAAAAGCAAACAACTTCCCAAAATTTGTCCACTTACAGTGCTATTTTGCCACTGATGGAGATGTGGATTCTCAATTCTTGAGCTTTCCCTGACTCACACAAAACAAAACAAAACAAACAAACAAAAAAATCAGCAAGTTTCAGAAATTAAAAATAAAAAAAAGAAAAAACCCACCAGATTTTTTGTCAGTAGTAGTTCAAACTAAACTTGTCAAGAGAGGATTCATTTTAAGCTTCCTTGGCAGTTCTATATTATAGGAAAACCAGTCCAGATAAAGTTCTGGGGAAAAAAAGAAAACAGGAAAAAAGCCTGAAGCTTTTACAAAATTTGTACAGAATTTGGCATTTAGCTAGAATATTTCATTTTTCAGCTCATTAGTGAAAAAATGCTTTCCCCTAACATAAATACTTTCCCCCCACCTCTCCAAATCCTCATGATTTTTCTTAGAAATCTGGAATGAAAATCTTTCAACCCACACAACAGTGTTATTTTCTGCCTTGGTTTTTATTAGGGACATTTTTTCTGTTACCACTGCTCCAACGTAACCAATATAGTCTGTGTGAAAACCCCAGGGACCGATTACATCTGGTTTGTTAACCAGTCTAATAGACATCACATTTGGAATGGGATCAGCACCAAGGATGGCCAGATGTTTGCCATGTCCTTGCAGCTTCCTCTGCCAAGGGCAGGGCTCTCAAGCAGGGGAGATTGGCATTTCTTTGAGCAGATTTAGTCACTGTGCAGCTGGGTTGACATGACAAGAAAGACTATCTAGGAGGGATGTTGTAACCATGACAGAGATAAAATTTTCTGCAAAGGTAGCAAATTTAACTTACACAAGTAAGTTTTTTTCCAACATTATCTTAAGATGGACCATCTTTCCTCTCTAACTCTAACAGAGACTGCCTAATGTACTTTATGAAGGCATCATACACCGAATACTCTTAAGAAACTTGGTCTTTTATATTTCACCTATATTTTAAAATTTTTTAACCATAAATTTTAGTTTCTGTAATACACAGATGAGATTTGGTGCCCAGTTGTTCTAAGCACTAAATCTGTATAAATAAACTGATCTTTGTTCCAAAGAACAATTACAAATCCCAATTCATCAAATACAGTTTATTGAATTCATCAGAAGCGTCAGCGTTTATCACCTTCAGCAGCTGGTTTCATTATGGAAATATTTTGAATTTTTGGACATAATGTATGATATTGAGGTTTGGAAGGTTTTTTGTATGTTTTCTATGAAATAATTTTCTATTTTTCTAGAAAAACATCTGAGCTAAAAGAAACACCATTTTTCAACATAGATCTATAGCTCAATGTGTATCAACAAAGAGCTCATAAGTTCGACGACAACATTTCTTTAAGAAAAATAAGGGCAATAAAAAAATAATTTGGCATTTTAAGTTTGATAAACAAATGTGTAGTATCAAAGGCCAGAGGATCTATGATGGGTTCAATAAAAGCAAACATTTTGTGTCATCTAGGATGCTTTCAGATGTTCACTGAGAAGGGGTATTACAGCTTTTAGAAAATGAGTATGTAATTATGAAAGACAACTTTGCAAGTAATAATAACTTTCATGGAATTTAAAGGGAGAACTCATTTTCCTTTTTCTATTTTTCTCCCCAGTCTCCCCTAAACAATGCAATCAGATTATATTATTTGCTTCTATTCTTTGTTTGGGAAAAAAACCAAACAAAAACAAAACCAGGAAAAATCCCCCACAACCAATCAAACAAACCTAAAATGACTAAAAAGAAAAGTAAATTAAATAGTAACTGAACTTTGGATGCTTGAGCTCTACAACTTAACATCTCACAGACTAGAACTATTCAGATTTGTATTCAACTTGACTTCATTTGATCAAAGTCTCCTCTGGGATGTTTAGCATTTCTGAACCTGCTAGTGAACACAAGCACATCCAGAAAGTCATGGTTTTCTTGATAGCTCACGGCAGAAATTAAAACTATAAAGACTCTTATTGGTCATATTGTTGTGACAAAGGAGGTAAAGAACACAGGAAGCAAGAAATAATGAGGGACAAGGAGAGATAGGAAAGTAGGAGGGAAAGAGAGAGGAAATCTTTATGAAATATTAGTATTTCTGAGGTTATCAAGAAAAATTATATCAACTCTTAATAAAGTTACTATTTTGAGAAGAATTCAGATTATAAAATATACATATATGTGACATATATATATATATATATATATATATATATGTGTGTGTATATTAAAGCTGGTATTTACCAGATCCCTCTCCTGATACTCAAATGCTCACAGTATTTTCCATCATGGGAGCAACACAGTGAAGAACTGTGGCCCCATGAAGCATTAGCTTCTTGACATCATCAGCACTATTGGAGCTGGAATGTAGCACTGTCAGGTCACAGAGGCTGCCATATATAATTACACAGGCTCACTACCACTGGGAGAAATGGAAAGTTGTGTTCCACTTTCCCTTCTGGTTTGTTGGGTTTTTTTTGTTTTTTTTTTTTAAAAATAACACAGCTAAATTTTCTCTCAGAGTCTGTGGATTTGCTGCTTCCCCCTTTTTTCACCAATTTTCTGGGTAAAATCCTTGCTCTTGAGAATCCCAGATCTGTTAAATGCTCATTATATTTAACTTTGAGCAGGTCTAATTTATGCCCATGAGCTGGACAACCATTAAGCACAGGAGCACATATCAGTGAGACACAGAGTAAGGAAATGGTCCTGTTACACCTGAGAAAAATCAAGTCTGCATGCTCCAACACTATTCAGTGATATGAAACCAGGGATGCTATATGGGTACATTTGGGACTGCACTTCTGACCCAAATGAAAAGGCTGATTTAGACCATGTGAACTCTCTTTTCTTCAGCTCAAGGGTAAAAGCTGCTCAGCGTTAATATATTTTCAAAGTACTTTCTTGAGAGTAAGGCTATATAAATTGTCATCAATCCTAGTAAGTATTCCTTTGCCCTTTTAGTCATGTTGGCATGCTTTTTCCCTTTTCTTTCTGCTGTATATGACCCAATCATAAAAATGTTACTAAATAGGGATTGATTTCCTAGTCTAACTAAACTATATCTTCAGTTACCGTGACAAAGAATAACACTGGTGAATTGTGCATTGAGTAGTACAGAAAACAGAGTACTGTCAAAAAAACCAGAACTAATAATCTTAGAAAATAGTTAAATAAGAAACTATTTTCTCCTGTTTTGGTTCTCTTTGAGCTATGGAAATTATAGCTGTTACTGGTATCATCAGGCTGTAGTTGACTTCAGAGAAAAGTATAATATTCAAATAGCTTTTTTTTAATCATAAAGCTGCAATTTAAGAAGCTCCAAAAATAAAGCCTTAACCATTTTTATTATTGCAACAGTAAGAAAATAAAGTTAAAAGAAACCTCAAAGACTCATACATGGAAGCACTTGCCTGGTTAATACTTGCATAACCCCAACAGTAGAAGCAGAGCTATACTAAGAATTAGTTATTTTATCTTTAAAAAAATCTTAATATTTGAAATTGCTTTACAAATCCCCTACCTAGTTTATTATCTCTGCTTAACAAGGTTCTGTCTGCTCAGTAAACAAGGGGAAAAATATTCCTGCCATTGGGAGATGGTTGGCACAAAAATTTGAGTACAGCTGTTGAATGTTCTTTCATTTTCTATGGATTGTGAGCTGAAAATTTTTCAGTCTTCCTTCATTGATTATATTTCTTACATTATTCTCCAAATATGCCCACAGTTGATGAATTGCTTTCTGATATTTGTTTCCTGAAGCAGAATATTTTACTGGATATTTCACCAGTGTTGAGTAGAACAGGAGAATTACTTAATGAATTTAGCAAATGATTTCCATATTTATTTCTATAATGCAGGAAGATCTTTTGACCTTCTTGACCACTTTTAGTCAGACAGATCTTGGCTTTCAGGAATAACCCATAGTTGAATCACTGTGGAAGGTATACAAAGGCTTTGGGATATAAGTGAAGAGATTATTGCATTAGTTTTTGGTTTGCAACTGACAGGAATCCCAGAGAGCTGATAACTCAAAACTTAAGGAATTGTTGCCAGCATTGATTAGAGATGTATGCCTCCTCGGTGAATTGGGATGTGATGCTGACCAGGGAAAGGTGATGTATTACTTGTTTCCAAGTAGTCTGAACAATGTATCAAATTTACATATAGCAGCATACAGTCATTTGGGAAATAATTCTGGTTAAATGTTTGTTAACCAGAATATGATTATCTGCATGACTTAGCTGCCCCAGAGCTTTTGAGGAGCTCCAAGCATCTGTTTTGTCTTTATTGTTTTTCAGCAAAACCTTATAAATGATTTACAAATCAACTCTTGCTTTGTCAGCCTGAGAGGCTAGCAAGACAGATAGGCCAGAGGTACTTTGGTGTGACTGATTCAACCAAGATTCACGACCGAGAAATGCCCTTCACTCTCTTCCCTGAATTAAATAGATTAGGGAATAAGTTGTAGCTGGGTCTCAAACCAAAATAAAAAGTCAGCAAGAAAAATTTTGAATCTACTCTGAAAGATGTCAGAGGACTGGAGGACTGGATATCCCTTAGTCTTGCCTTCTTGATTCAGTTTCTTGGCCTAACATGAACATAATTATGACCCGTTTAAGAATATGGTTCATGTTTCCAGGCTTATCTAGAAAGGTCATAATTTATTCTGATTTTTAAAAAGCTTCTAAATTCTTTCAAAGGTTTAGGCTGCAAGATTCTCAAAGGCTGTTTATTTCTGAATAACCCCTTTAGCATAAAAAAAAAGGTACCATGTTAGTGAATATGGTATTGAAAGCAGAGTTTTGAGATTTCAACATTATGAATATTGGATTGGGTTTATCAGCAACCAAAGAAATGCCTCTAAATTGCTATTGATTGTTTTCTATTTATCTAAAAGCCAGCATTTAAATAAATACAAGAGAAACATCTGGCAGAAAAATATTTCTCATGTTGTCAAATGTATTTAGTATAGCATGACTAAGTACAGAACCTGGGTATTTTCTGGGCTGACTTTTAAATTAAGAGATATATTGTTTTTTTTATTGGTGTAATGGAAGTAATTAAAATTGTAGAAACAACTTTATAATGCATTTAAATGCATCTTTTTTTTTCTACTTTTAATATTATGCTGATATCTTCCCCAAAGATGCCATATATATATAAAGTAATAGAGAGTTTAGAATTAAGTGCTTTGATAAGACGTAAGTAAAATCACAGAAAAACTGACATTAGTATTTGTGCAATGCTAAAATATCTATTCCATTGCACATTATTACCTTCTATTGAGATAGGTATTTCATGTGTGAGAGTATCTAAATGCTAAAGAAAGGATCTGCTTTCAAGAGATAAGATTGATTTATCTCTTATTTTATTCTGGCTGATACCAGACTGAATACTCTGAGTATTATCATGAACAGAGCTTTATTTTGTAGTGAGTTTAGGAATATTTACTTCAATAGATCTTTCAGATTGTATCTTGTTGTCTCCACTGTGCAAGTATTTGGTATATTAATTTAATTTTAATACTAATTATTAGAATGACAAAATTAACACATAATGAAAGACAGATCAGGGTGGTGGGTTTACGTGGCCCTAAAATTAAGCACACACCAAGTCACTGACTCAATGCCCTTTCCTGGCTTGGGATGGGGTAAAGAATAGGAAAAGTAAAATTAAAAAAACCCAAGTGTCCAGATAAAGATTGTATACTAAGCAAGAAAAGAGGGAAAATCATTTCCAAAAGCAACCATTCACAACTTCTCATAAGAAGACAAATGGGCAGTCAGCCTCCAAGCAACAGCCACTTTGTAAGGCAATTCCCCACCTCCTTCCCCTCTCCCTTATCCCAACTTTCCAGGCTGTTTCTTGCCTCCACCCATCCACTCTCTGGGCAGGGGTGGGGTCCCTGTGTGCAGAATCAGAAAAAGAAAGCACAGAGTCTGTGTAAGGACTGTTCACTAATAACCAAGGCTGTGGGGTGATACCAGCAGTGCCTTAGTCATAAATGCAAAGCACAGCACCATATGGGTTGCTGTGAAGAATGTTAACCCAGCCACACCCAGTACAATCAGTTCAATGCTATTTAAGTGTCAACACTACAAATGTGTAAAACTGCTTGGACATTTTTGGTATTTTCTTCACACTTTGGCACAGAGGTAGAATCATGGCATATAACAATGTTAATGTGTTAGGTGCAATTAATGCTGACAAAAGTGATGTTACCAGACAAAATAAGAGAGATAGCTTAAAGTAAAAGACAAAATCAATTGCATTCACATAGAGTTTCTCAACTAATTTGAAATTAGAAAAGAAGTTTAATTATAGCATTCTTCCAAAAATAAAAAAAAACCCAACCAAACAATAGTTTATCACTCTGAAGGTGATAAATTCTCATCACTCATTAATTCATTTAGAATTGAACTTTTTCCTTTGACATTATTGAACTATATTATCTATCTGTCATGCTTGTTTGATATCAGACAAAAAATTAGAAAAGATAAAACATCAAAGTGGATGTTTTCCATTCTAATCTTGTCAAGATCTTTTCATTAAGAAGGAGAACTCATTTACCTATAATATGAAACGGACAAATATTGGCTGAAATTTGTAATACCTAGAATTTTACTTTGATGTCAATGCTTCTCATGTTATGAAAATCTCTCTTTTTAAAAAAAAAATCATTTTTATTTAGTGAGAAATTAAAGATCATTCTTTCTGTCATTTAAGAAGAGTGACTGCATACACACAACACAAACACAACCACAAAGCCAAAGCTTTTAATCCAATTAAGTTTTCTATGCTTTTTAGATTCTGTATTCATCTTTGTTTTTAAAAGAACAATAAATTTAACCAGAACTTCTTAAAATGAATATTAACACTTGCCTTATCCTAAAGTTACACTAGCAGAACACACAGCAGCAGAATGGAGAATAAGGTCCACAGGGAAAGCTATGTCCATAGGGAATTAGCTTTGGCAGCTGTGTAAACAAGATAACTGTATTTCTCAGTTTAAAAGGAGGTAATAGTGAGTTTCTTTATGCAGACTGAATGAACAAGCCAAAATATTTGTACAAATTGTAGCCATGCAGCCACCCAAGCAGACTACATGGCAGAATTTTCAGGAGTTTCAGCAGAACGCCGAGCCTGTGAGCTCAGTGGCACACTGGCAGATGCACTGCCCTGGCTTTGTGTGCTCTCCCACTGTTAGCACTGAGGAACACCTCCTAGGGCAGCCAGGGGACTCGCCTAATCCTTAGTGCTAGGCTTGTGAAATGCACTGGCTCAACTACCTGCACAAAACTGTCTGCATCTTGCTTTCCTTGTGCTACACAGAAGTCAGGAGATTATCTGTGTGAAAAACGCCTACTTGGTGTTTTTGGGCTAACCTACTGCTGCTTTTGGGTGATGGCTTCTACACTGCGATGCTCTTCCACTGAAGTCAGAACTCCATATTCTAACACAGAGCTAGGAAGAAGTCAACTGAATATTATAAAAATTGTAAAGAGAAGAAGATTAGTACAGTGATTTAGGAAAATGATGCACAGGCTTTAAATCCTTAAATTACAAACTATCTGGATCCTATAGCATTTCTACTATATGCTAACTATCCCTTAGGATTGCTTTTAATACAGATAATTTAAGCAATCTACTTTAAACAGCTATGAAAACAGTCTTGGTGGAATGTAAAGCAGATGTGGAAATTTGTGTCTAGAATGAGGGGAAGGGTCCAGAATGTCTCTACTTATCTCCACTGCTGAAGCCAGCATATTAAAAAACTGTGGTATAATTGGTTCCTCTATCTGGAACTATATGCAACCTTTATATTAATCTTATAAATGAGAAAAAGAGTGAGGAATCTTCATAATGTGGCTGAGGGAATGCGATGTGAAGAATCATTTTACACAAATGGAGGAAAAAGTATTGAAGGAGGTTTCTTCACTCTTCTTCCTTAGGCTCTTCAAAATGTACTCTTTCCTCACACAGAAATAATTAACTGCCACTGGCCTTACCAGGAGTTATTACATGACTAGCAAAGAGACAGGAGTTTCATAATACAATTTGGGTGATCCTGCAGCATTTTTTGTGCATAACAAAATAAACATATATTTAAAGGGTGTGCATAATAAAATTCTATGTCTTCTCAGTTTCTTCCCTTCAGTAATGAGCTACTAATATTTCTTTTTAATGTGAATAGAACTCTTTTGACTCTGAGGAAAAATCATCTCTACAAATATTGTAAACACAAACAATAGATATGATTGTCTTAAGAAAATGATCTTTAATGTAAATTACAATTTTTATTGTTAATTTCTTGCTAATTTGCCATGCACCTTGTTAATGCTCAGCGAGCTTATTAATCTGTAATTTTTAGGATCACCAGAATTACCTTTGAGTTATGATTCTCAGCAGTTACCATTAAACATTTTTCCATAGATTGTTTGAAAAATATTTTAGATATTTTCTTTTAAAAGTTGTCACTTTTTTTGTGACATCCAACTGAAGGTTTGGAGTCCATCCCTTCTTGTCTCCTTTTCTTCTGCATGAAAGGAACAAAAGAAACATTTGCTTTCTTTGAAAACAACAAAATGGACAAAGACAAAGAAAGAGAAAATATGGTCCAAAATCAAGATGCTTTCTTCCCTTTAGTTATAGTTAATAAATGCAAAAAACAGTGCTCCAAAAACAACACAGAGAAGATTTCTGGTGATTGAATTTCTAATAATGCAAATTTAATGACTCAAAGAAACAGGTAAAAAAATAAGAAAAATGGCATGTCGTAGGAGATCTTGGGTAGATCAAAGGTGTCTTAAAGGATATGTAATGTGAAGAGAGTGAATAATGAATCATGTCTTTCCTAATGAAGAAAAACTTTGCATCTGGCAGTTTCTCAAGCAAATAGAAATGCACAAGGGTAGGGTCACTAGAAAAGATAGGAAGGGAGATATTACCAAATCCATGTATTGAATCAAGTAGAAATGAGATGGAGAATCACCAGTGCTTTCCATCTTTGACCACCTCCTAGATCCCAGCCTCCTTAAGACTTTGAAGCAGAAAGAACATCCATAACTGAAATTGCTGTTCTGCTGCTGAAAGCAGAAGACTGTATTTTTTATGATCACATATACAATTGAAAATAATTTTGGCAATTTGCCAAAAGGAGTCCTGCCCTACTAGATCCCACTTTACTTCAAACTCAAAGTACAGCATGACCAACTACCTCCCTAATCTTGAAAAAATTATTACATTTTTTAAAATATAAATGGAGTTTTTTGTTTTGAGTGGGAGATTTTTTCCCCACTCATTTTGAACTTTCTGACTTTTACAAGAGCTTCAGAATAGCATGAAAGGACTGCTCTCACAGTTTCCTAATGTAGAACTCATATCCCAGTTCTTCTGAATCAAAGGATGATCTAGAAATCAAGAATTCCACTGTGTATGAGTTGATCTTTCAACTTTTTAAAAATTCCTTTATAAGGAATCTAGATCTAATCTAGATATTTTTAGAATTTATCACCTTATGCAGTCAATCTATTTTTTAATGTGTCAAATGACTTCTGAACAAAAGATGAATGAGTAAATTCACATCCTTTTATTTAAAACTGTCATTGAATTTAGTATGTTTTGAGCCAAGAAATTATAGACCAATTTTTATGTTAAAAAAATGAAACATATTAGATATGTTAATTCATGAATGACAATCTAGATGTGATGTAAAACAAAATAGAACCCTAGACTCTATAATTCTTTTGCATATGTACAAGATGACTAATTTCTTTTTATCTGCACATATTTCCACACCAGACTGAAAAAAACCCAAAAACAAACAAAAAAACCCAACCCACAATTTATTTAAATAGATTGTGGTTGTAGAAAAACGTTGAGCTTAACCTTGTTTTCTTACTTTGTAAACTTGAAAGTTCATGACTGGCTAACAGAAACTTTTTCTCTTTACCCTTTGGAAGTGTAGACCTTGAAAAGACTCCAACTCAGTTAGAGTACAAAGCAGTTTAAAATACTGTTATAGTTACAGTCTGGATTACCAAGCAGAAGTTTTACTGGGTAGTTTTACTAGGGTTGGTATCTTTGAAACTGTTCCTTAGTGCCATCAGAAGAGAGTCTGGTGGTTTTCTCCAACACTATCGCTCCATCTGATTTTTGTCTTTGCTCTGACTGATTTCTGATTTTTAAAAGCCTGAATGACAGCAAAGTGTTTGCTACTACTCTATAACACATTCATTTCATCATCACATCTAGATTAAGCTTCTTTACAGGACAAATTTTTAGAAATGTGTCTAAAAATAAGGAGGTCTGACCTTAAAAACATTGTAGCGCAAGATATGAACCTGGACCCTCTCTTTGAGATAACAGGAGTAAGGAATCAGAAAATATATACAGGCTATGAGAACCAGTGACAAGGATGGTAATTTTATCAGCCATCAAGAGGGATGGGTGTACTAAGCAGCAAAAAAATTTCAAGTCCCAAACACGGTTTTCATATTGTGAGTTTAAAATGTCAATTCTGAATATTCTACATGAATCCCTTTAAATAAATGAGTTTTCTTGGTTTTTCTCATCTACTGATTTCAAAACAATACAAAAAAATACCATTTTGTGTGGACCATTTCAGTCTGACATTCTGACATTTAATCTTGGCATTTGAATTTTTTGCATTTTTATCCTAAATAATTTAAATCCAAATTGTAAATGAAACACCAGAACTAGAAATACAATGAAGAAATTGATTCCAATTGCATAATATATCTTATATATGCACATTTTATTTTTTTTTTTATAATTTCTGGTCACATTTCTCCTTCATGTGAGCAGGTAGCAACTAAGAAGGAAGGGTTCAATTAGAAGTAAATCACTGTCAAAGTGGTGATAAAATTACTAAACTGAAAATCTGAGTTATTTGCTGATTAACATGTCCAGTCAGGTATCCATTTCTCTCAACTGTGATAAGGTTAAAGTGGTCAAAGTTCTTAAAGAGTGAATAGAAAAATCTCACATTTTACCTTTGCCATCCTGAAGGTTAAATTGTTTTAATGTATTTAAAAAAATGTTTCTCTGTATTTTAGTTCAACTGCATCTTGTCTATGAATTTCCAGAGGTCTTGGCACCAAATTAACTTGCTTGGGACCAATATCTGCAAGGACTGAACACCCTCTGAAAATTAGTAACTCTCTGGTTGGAAAAATATGTTGGTAACCTGCTGAAAATATTTTGACTGACATTTGGATGTTATCCTTATATTCAATGTCAAAAGTGTTTTGGAAAACTACATCATGCAAGTCAATAAAGAAATCTTCTGAACTGTAAGACCAGCACAAAAGGACTTGAACAGTAGACCACTGCACTGGCAGATATTCCTTTGTATGATCTGTGATGTTGGACTGGATGCTTATCTCACTGGTAGATATGGTTTTGGCTTAGGGAGAATGCTTTCCAGCTGAGTAGTAAATTCAACTTCCCAGATGTCTTTATTAAAAGAAGGTTATAAACATGCTGTGTTTTAGGCTGCTGGAAAATCTGGAAGTTGTTTTCAACACACACACACACACCTTGGGGGAAAAAGCCATACAAAGAAATGTTGTCAATTTTATAAACAAACACAAACCAAACCTTCTGACTACATTCTGTACAAACATACAGGTGACGTGGTGTAATGTTCAGATTATTATGGTCAATATTAAAAATTCAGAAACAAGTAACATGATTTGCTGTCCCTTCTCTCTCCTGGTGTGATGTTCATCCATCCTTTCACAAGTCATAGTCTCTTACACAAGTCAGCTATAAATACTGTTGGCATCTTGCCTTGCTGATAGTATTCAAATCCCTTTTTTTTCCCAATCACTGGACCTCAAAATTTGTTCCTTTAAAAAATTATGGGTAGTTCTAATGCTATCTTTATTATAGCTGCTTTAAATATTCTATCAGGTTATGCTCTAAAAAGTTATGTCAGATTAAATATTTTTGCCTTTGGATCCATTGTTCCCCTGTGCAAAGACAGATCTTTATAATTTCTGTTGAGCACTCCATAAATTGCTTCACTCCTAGGCAATACCAGTTAAAAATAATGTCTCATACAAGATTAAGCCTATCCACTGTCAATTAGAAAAGAACTTTTGCAAGGCTTAGTTAATTGAAAGTTTCCAAGCAGGATTACTCTGAGAACAATGAGATATTTTCATTCTCAATTCTTATTAATTAGTCAGTCATAAAACAGTTCTTACTCACCATTAAGTCTTTGAAGTTCAAGTCACTAGGAAAAAAAATTCATTCAGCCCATTGTTTGTTCAAGTTTTGATCAGATAAAAATACTATTTTTCTTACCAAGATGCATTCTTATTTCTAACATGTGTTCATAGTAATTTCCGTATCAGAAAGATCTGTTTGACTAGTTCTTTATCATCCTTTTACAAAAAACCCTCTTCTGTTAGCAGGCAATAAATTACATTAAAGTATGCACATTTTCAGGTACAACTATTTTGCAGGAAAAAAGTAGTATGAAGTGTCCTGCAAGTGGTGCATAAAATGTTGCTAAATTCTTGGGGTGTGAAGAAAAATTAAATGTATAAAGAAGCTGTGACCAAAAAAGGAGTGGAAATAATACAGAAATAATATATCAGCTGGGTGACTAATAACTTGACCAGTACCACATGAAGCACAGGTGCAGACGACAGTACCATCCCAGTAAAAGTAACCATGGAGATTCAAATACTCTATATTTATTTTTTTTTCCAGTACTAGTTTTTTTCCAACATAGACAACAAGACTGTTTTTTTCACTTGTGAATCTCACAAAAGGTCTTACATATGCTTCATTCGTCTGCTTACTTACCAATGGCTTTGAAAGATGGACAGAGTCTTGAATAATTGTTAAGAATTAACTTTCTCCAGGGCATAATTTAGGGTTGTTGAACCTTTACAATTCAGCAAAATCACTTTGGCAGAGTATTTAGCACAGACTTCAGTTCACTCTCAGAAGAGTGACAGTATTGACACCTGCTCAGCCAGAAATATGCCTTACAGTCTGCTTCCCTTCTCCAGTACTGTCTCTGTGGTTAAGATTTCCATTAACTTGTTGAAATTAAGATAAACAATTCCCTTGAGGACAGATGGCATGTTGGCGTGTTGAGAAAAGAACAAGAATGGCAACAAAGACTCCCAGGTTTCTTTGCCTAAGGGTTCATTTTAACACCTTCACAGGGCTCCACTTTTCTTTCCCACCCTTCCCACTTTATTTTCCTCATTTATCCACCACTGAAGCAGACACTGAGTTCCATGAAGCATATGCTAGGAATATTCCACATGCCCTTTTTTATGGAATAGCTCTTTGTTTCCAGGACTCTCACATCTGTCCCAAGCTGAGTCATCATCCTTGGGCTGCACTTGCTGTGAAGGCACCCTGTAAATTATGTCAATAAAACTTTCCAACAGGATTCTCACAGCCCTCTCAAAAATGTGGCCTCCCTTTGTCTGAGATGGTAAGAAATCCATGAATTTCTGAGCCGTCAGCTACATTTTTCTGAGGTCTACAAATTGCAGATTAGGAAAGGTTGTGTAAAATGGCCTTTGTGCCCTTTTGATCTCAATCCACCTGGATCCAGGATGTTTTCTCATGTGACTTAAAGGCTGTTACCAGTTAAGCCAGCTGGCAATAACCTCAAAGAGCTGATATTCTTTTCACTTTGTATTAGATCTGCAGAAATCTCTTGCCAAATTGGCCTCTATCCAGAGCCATGAAAATTCTTTGAAATGTACTTGAAAACCAGGTTTACCATCTAGAAAAGATAAAACCATGATTGGAAATGGTCCGATCTACAGAGAATTCTGACAGGAGTTAGGCTTCTGTAACATGGCCATCAGGTAGTAAAGGGGAGGTATTGTAATAGCCCATGTGAGTTTCTTTTATGGGCACAGAGACAGTGAACTCTGTTTGTACCAAAGGCTTTGGATAGTCCTTTAACTCCTTTTGACAGGTACAGGATTCCAGAAGAAGATGGCTCCACTTTGAGCTGCTGTTTCAGTTGGTTCTGGAGTCTCGTGCAGAGATGTTTCCATACTCTCCATGACTGCCATGCACACTGCTGAGAACAGTGATATGTTGATATCTGTCCAGAATGATGTAAAAAACTAGGGAGGACTGTGGACCAGAGACACAAGATGTGTGTTGAAGGAATGTGATTTATCTGTCAGTTACATCCACATAAGAAAAGACATTTTTATATCATTAGTACAACTAGTACTGATAGTCCTAGTCAGTCTTTATATACAGGGAATAATTTTCTCATATCAAATTGTAATGTAAATATAAAATAGAAGAAGTATTATCAGGTTGTAGTCTCACAGTTGCACAGTTTCTTGCACAGAGGCCACACATAAATACAGAGGCTGGAAGCACTTTCTTGTCTGTAGATCAGAGCAAATACCTCCCCTGTGTTCTGATTGCAAGCCAGCTGACTGTCAGAGGTCCCAGCCCACTCTCCATACTCCAGTGTGTTGGCAGAAGCACTTGTTCAGTGTGTTCCAACATGCATTTTTTTGTTGCCTACATTTCATTCAGTAGAAAGGCTTATGTGTCCTGCTTGTGGGTCTGTTTCCTCTAGCTATAGATTTTGGTTTAATAGGAGCTATGTTCTCTCTCTCAATTATTCTGTATATGTTATGACATACATGTCATATATGTCATGACAGATTTGGTGTAAAAATATGTGACTTTTCTGTGAAATACAGTAAAGCCTTTGTTTTTCAGCATGGCCCTTTTTTGAACTCTGGAATATAAACTCCCATTTTATTTAGATATTATTAATTCAGAAGATGTAGAGATGACCGTTCAGATGGTATAAAGGGACATTATAAATTAATTAATCTAATTAATTAGTTAAGTCCTTAATACTGAAACTTAATGGCCTGACTGCTTCTCTTCAACTTTTTTCCTCTTTCTGTGCATCACCACAGGTGCTTTTTGAGTAGGGCTCATGCCATGTCTCCAGCCTTCTCGTGGGGATCATCACATACTCAGATTTAATTATTTTTGTGCTGGCTGTCTTTGGCTGTGGGATGCCCTAAACTGTAGGAAGCTGGTAGGAAGCAGCAGCTGAGCACATTTCTGCTGCATGGCCTGCTCCAATGGTGGGCTGTTGATTGCCTGTTTTTTGGCAGGATCATCTCATTTGTTTGGAAACAAGCTCACTCCAACTGGAATCATTCAGGTGTCTTGAGCCCCATGGAAATGAGTCCTTAAAAAGGTGGTCCTGTTCTTTCACAAGTTTGCAAATCCAGCTGATATAGATAAGAGCACTTTGAAGATGTTCTTCAGCTTCTACAAGGTACTTGAATTATAAAAAATAATAAATGGATTGAAGGTTAAAATGAGGACTAAACAAAATAGATCTGGGACACATGAAAGTGGAATAGAGGATGAAATAGGGTTGGGCTACAAACACAACGCCTTAATGGGAAATATCATGCAGTTAGAGACTTTCTTCTTTTGGTTTTCTGAGGGTGATTCTCACCTCAGTCTTCCTCAATACTTTAATTATTAAATAGAAGAAAATCTGAAATCCAAATAAACACTGCAGGTCTGAGGTGGTGGGACTGTAAATTATAGTGGTGAGATGTGATCAAAGATAAAAATATGAAGTCTTTCTCACAGCTTTGTATTAGGTCAGATAAGGGCTGGAAAGAGCTGGATCATCACTCATAGGAAGGAAAACAAATACTGGATTGTTTCTTACAAAGAAACAAACTGTCTCTGTCTGCCCACTGGAAATATTCAAAATTCAAAAGCTAATATGACATGCTTTTAAATGGATTAATAGACTTTCTTTAAAAGATTCAGCTGAAGAAAACATTAAAATACTTACTTCTTGGAGATCTTCATCATTATATATTTTAAAATATATTTTAGAATATGAAAAAGACAAATTTTAGCACTACCAATGATTACTACAAAATATATAAAATTCTATACTGTCAAAATATATATTTTACTTTTACAAGGGAATTAAACACATACATGGAATATGTTTTTATTTTCAAGACAGTTTAGTGGCATAAAATCTAAATTTTCCTAGATTTTAATTTATGGGAGTTATCTTTTCACACCTTAAAAGGAGCATAAAGTCTGTTTCCAGTGAAAAAAAATTTCTCTTGGATTGCTCACACGGGCATTATCATGTGAAAGTCACATATTTTGATAATCTGTTCTAAACATCATTAGGAGGTTCATTTCTCCCTGCATGCCACAGGCAAACTCTAGGAAACATCTTGAGATCTTGAGTTAAGAAGAAATAAAGTATTTTATCACCTCTTGAAATTAACATGCTCAAAGATGATCCAGTTAGAGCAGTGAACTAGTAAAGAGTAACAATGATGTTAGCCTTTATAATGTGGAAAGAGGAAGACGTAGATAAATTATTTTAGAAAAAAAAGCTGAAGAGAAAATAATGTGAGCACTTCTGCCTGCTAAACATCCTTAATGGATATATTATCTTGCATTTTGAATTCGTGTATGTAGTAGTAACTGTTATTAATAATGCATCAGCAGTTACCCTTGAATAGATAAAAGAACGGTGCAGTTATGTATAATGCTAGGGGGTTTCAGTTTATTAGATAACTGTATAGCAAAAAGCAGGCTTGAAATAGCTTCAAGTTCTTTTGCAATATTCTATTTTAAACACAATAATTTGCAGTTACTGTCTTTTTTTTCCTGCAGTAAAAATATAGCAGCTGTCAATAAAATAGAAAAAGTGAGGGAAAAAATAAAAAACAATTAAAATAAATAGTGCAGAGAAGATTCCACAGCAGAGAAGATAAAGGAGCTGTAAACAGGCTGAGCTAAACTTGTATAAAATATTTGTAAAATGAATCCAGCATTTTACAAGAGCTGGTATTCCAATGCATAGGGTTCAGTGACAGGTGCACTGTATGGTTCTTAATAAGCTTTTAGCACTGCCTATGCCAGATGAATCCTTTCCTGTTTAATACGAAGTTAAGGCAAAGCAATTTGCTTTGTGGAATGAAAAGGAATCTGAAGAGTCCAGACAGAGAAATCCAATTTCATCTCCAGACAGCCCCTGTGCTATATGCCTTCCATTTTAATGTCTGACAGATTCTGTTCCTCCTCTCCCCTGGTGAAGAATCATTTCAAAGCTCAGTGTTATATTTTGAGGGTATTATTTTGATTGTACAAATCTTGAAATGCATGTACATACATTTATTAATACCTTGCTTCCTTTTTCTATTAGTTCAGCTAAAATACAATGTCCAGGTTAATGAACTATAGGCTTATATAAATTCTGTCTATTGCTCCATCAGCCTTTTCTGATTCTATTCCATCGATCCATCAAGTGTGAGCTGGTTGCAGATTTCTAAAACGTAAAACACCTCTTACTTGAAGACTAAAGCTGTATCTAAGCCTCTGAAATTTTCATTAACTTCTCTATCAATCTATAACACATTTTAAAAAGTATATTTCTTGTTTTTCCTTCTCCCGTCACCGAATGTCAAGTTCAAGGTTTTTTATATTGATCAAAGTCTATCCTCATAGGAGTAATTTTACATGCTAGTTCCAATAAAAGACTCAAAGTTGGCCTGATATTGACAACAAATTTTGAAGGAAAATTTACAGGTTTAGGAATCAAAACTTCAATTTGTTTACAAATAGTGAAGTCTCTTGGTCCTATAAGTACATTGAAAATGAATTATTTAATTGCAAAATATCTGAGAAGCTTTTTATTCTTGTTGAAGGTGTCATTCAACTTGACCAGTAGTAAAGGTTCTATTTTGTTATACACTTTGTTTTCATATAAATCTGTTCATGCATTCAGACCAGAAACAAAATAACTCAAAATTTTCATTGTGGGGGAAATTAAGAAGTTAATAAAAAGCCAAAAAAACTGATCTATTTTAAATAAATAAATAAATAGAGTGAATTATGGAAGGCAAAAATTTCATTCAACAGTATTTCAAACTGGTTTGTCCAGAAATATTCTTAATGAAACCACCTTAACTCTGAATTCTTAGGCTTTGTTCTATGATTTTTAAGGGAAGGCCCCTAAACTTCTTGTTTGAAATGACTCATTAATACTGGCAAGGAACTCTTGGATCCCCACAAGGATTTTCAGATGTCCAGGTTCAGTGGCACCAAGTACCATTTGGCATTTGGAGTAAAAACCTAGAATTTGGTGACAGTAAGCCTGGAGCTTGTGGCCTCTGAGTCCAAGTGTCTGCATGGATTTGATCCTGGCAGCCCAGAGAGTTAATAGGTGAGCAAGCAATTGAAAAACACTGAATGGCTTGGAGCAATATTCCACTGAACACTATTCCTCCAGAAATTAAAATGAAACTCGATTTTGTTTGTAAAATAGAAAGTGAATGATGTGACCTTAAATAAATATTTCCTACATTTATGGAAAAAGCTGAAATCCTTTTGGTGAATGTAGTATTATTTTTTTCCTTTGGAAAGTGTCATGAATACTAAATCACTTATTTCTTGACATTAGAAATCATCTTGCATATACAACGATTGGGTTTCTCCTGATTAAAATGACTAAAAACTCTTAGGATACTTAGAACAGTTGGTGTGATTCAGCCCTCAACTTTTCCTAACCTGTAGAGATCACTCTCCTAGTCACAGTTTATTAATCTATTGGAAAAAAGGTAAATTTGGAATGTCATACAAACTATCTGGTGCTATATTTTCTTTGTGTTATGCTTATTTGGTTACAGTAGCAAAACTACATGAACTTATAAACCTGTGACATATATAGCTAAATAACGGCATGGACAGGAACTTAATCTTCACTTGTTCCACTTGCTCATATTCATTTCCTTGAATTTTCCAGTATGAGAGTACAGCTAAGCACAAATATATATATGGATAGGGTTTTGGGGAGGGATTTCTTGCTCCCTTGCTTGTTTGCTTGATTTTGGAGGTGGGGTTGGTTTGTCCTTTGTTTTTTTCTCTCTCTTCCTTATTTTTCTTCATTTTCCAGTAGGAAAAAAAAAAAACAAAACAAAAAGCCCCAAAGAACTAGAAGTTTATAATTTGTTTGCTCACTGAATAACATTTCTGTTTTTTCTAAATGCTTCACTTTGAACTAGATCAAAATGAAGGAATGTTATATGATAAACAGTTCTTTAAGTTTCCCTAGTATAAGCAGAGAGTACTTTGATAACACGTAGTATGCAATACACTTATCAAGTATTTAATTGCTCTTCAAATAACATCAACACACTTCCAATGGAATCCATTAGTATAACATTAGCATTCTAAATGCTATTCATTAACACATATGAAAAAAATTCATCCAAGATAGTAGTATTTTAAGATATGTCAGGATGTTTGGGTTTGAAGTATGTTTACACTCAGCAGTATAACAAATGTTCATATTTTAAATTAATCTTGTGATTGTTCTCTGTTTCACTCCTTGTTTCTTCTTCTGGTTTTCTGACTAATAAGTTCTAATTTTTTTTCCTCTATAACTGTAAGAAATGCACTCTTCAGGTAATTGGAAGTCTCCATTTGATTTCTCCCTGCATGTATATACTTCACAGTATATTATCTTTCAGCATTTTATTTTTTACCCTGGGAGCTGATTTCTAGAAGTGATTACTTGGAAAATCTGCAATCTGCTCGATGTTTTTGAAGTCTTAAGAAGAGCTTTTTTTAGCAACATCATCTCTTTTGGTATATTCTTCAACAAATCTTGAACTGTTTATGTTATTTATTGTTTTTATTTATCTTTGTGGCCATCATCTGGAGATACGCTTAATCGTATCAGCTTTGTTTTATTGCCAGACTAGTTTCAGGGAAATAAATCAGGGTTTTGTTGTTTTAGTGTACTGAGACAGAAAATTGACTTTCAGCTAAAAAATCTTGGCAAAAGGAGAGGCATGACAACAAACTCCTAAGTGAGTGCAAGCTCTCCTAACATGGGATCTTCAATTCTGAAGTAAAAACTTTTAAACAACTAGAGCAGTTTTAGGACTTCTCAGGCTTACTGTCACTCACGGTGACTGTGGCTCTTAATACAACTTTTCATCAGCAATTCTAAGGATAAGTTATAAAGAAA
Source organism: Parus major (assembly GCF_001522545.3). Classification (NCBI taxonomy): domain Eukaryota; kingdom Metazoa; phylum Chordata; class Aves; order Passeriformes; family Paridae; genus Parus; species Parus major. The sequence goes on along the minus strand of NC_031773.1, from coordinate 39,163,283 downwards.
ATGTGGTCTTATATAAATAAAGAAGTGAAGAGCATCATTTCTGGTCCATGCAGCTGGTGCTGATATTTTTCTCACTTTTCAAAGGTTAAGACTGAGCACATTGGTAATCAACATCTATGTGGAGTTAAGGATTACTGTTATAATTAACAGATTGCCAGAAATCTGTTTATAGACTGTATAAAATAAAATATGGACTGTATATAATATTGCCATAATACTGTTAAAATTGTTGCATAGAACATCTGTGATAGTTGACTCCTAATTCGTGTAAATAGGTGGCTTGGTGGCTCCTTGAAAATAGTGAAATTGTGAACAACAGCTGAGAATGTTATCTATCACATTTGCACAATACCATGCCTGTACTTAACAACCTACTGACATCCTTTTAAGACAGCTTAGAACTTATGCACTTCAGAAATGTCATTTTCTAATTTTAGTGTTAAATTTGATTTATAATAAAGAAAACAAAAAAGAACAAAAATAACCAACAAATCAAAGCAAACCAAAATGGTAAGCAAAAAAAAACAAAGATAAAAACAACAAAAAAAATCTCCTATTCTGACTTCATGCACAAAATGTTACTGAAATTTGTTAAAAGTATTTTAAACTCAGAAAAAAAAAGGGTTTCTGCAAACTTACTCATGATTTCTTTTTTGAATGCATGGTGAAGAGCCCTTTCATTTTGCTCTAAGACGCTGCAATTAAGGTACAAGACACTTATGTTTTACTAGAAACATAATAATAGCAATTTAAAGGTGAACACATTTTTAAGTTGCTACTTTTGCCAATTCTGAATATAGCAGTTCTTCAAAACATGATCATTCCCCAGAAGCATCCATCACACTATTTCTAAAATGAGCTCCATGTGATCATGGTCATACTATAATAATGCCTTAATGCTGTCTACTTTGCAGTATATAGGTAGCAATCTTCATGTAATCATCACCCTGAAAGATGATTTGAAAGCTGAGGAATGTTTTATTTTAAGATCATAGCTTCTTCAGTGTGATTTCATATAGAAATGAAGAAAACCAGGAAAACTGTACAATGTTTTCTACATTTATAGCTTATCTAAATGTAAAATAAGAACTACTGAGTTTGCCAGGACCAATTTCTCAGGTCTAAGTGGCAGAGCCCAGTTTCTATTGTACACAGAGGACTATGGCAGAAAGTGGGGGAATCAGTTTGAGGCAGTTTCAGGAACAGGCTGAACACACCTGAACTGACAGACTAAGCCTTGCAGTCTGTGAAAAGTTCATGTTTTTGTGGTTAGGTCTGTCGTTTTCAAAGGACAATCTACCTGAGCTTCCTACAACCAGTTAAGATTTGAGGATATATTCTTTAGTTTCAAGATCTGTTCTTGATCCAGCTACAACAGTTTTTTTTTTTATTTGAGGGACATAAAACCAATTATGAAAAAATAAAATTAACCCAATAATTTCATTGTCCACTATGTTCTGCTACAGAAATACAATTCCAGTACTCTTTCAGGACTCCAGAGAATGGAAGGTGACAAGAAACAGAATTGCTTATGTTCCCACTTCTTTTTCTTTTGGTCACCTAGATCTCATTAACTAGTCTCCCAGTGTCTGAGTTTTACTAGGAGCAGAAATTAACATCTGTTTAGCATGTAACAAATATAACACTGTTTTTAATAACATGCCTATAAAACAAGCAAACAAACAAGCTCAGAACAAACAAAAATGAATGCTTTATTAGACTTGAACTGGCGCAAGTAATTCATGTTCTAATCTTTTTCTCATAAAAACCTTGAATAACTTCTTTTCATCTTTAGAGAGAATCTGAAATGCTGATCCTTAATTATACAGGCCTTATCACTATATTTATTGTTGGCCCTAAGTACTAAGCAGTTCTGCTCATATCTCTACAATTGTAACTACCATGCTTCTGCTCCTGAAAGAAAACATTCAACAAAATTCAATAATTTGTTTCCTGCTTTCATTATTTTTTGGAGTGAGACTACTTACTGTAAAATATTTCTATTGATGTAGCTTCCAACTGTTAGTTCCAGGAGTTAGGTTTTGACTGAGTAAATAAAGTACAGGAAGTAACTCTGATTATCTTGGATACTGTGAATTTCATGCTGTAGCTGTAGCTTTATTAATTCCAGTCCCATAAACTTGAAGCTTGAGACTGGTTGTATACTCAAATATCTATGTATGCAATGAATTACTCCCATCAGGAAAAGTTTTGTTTTGTTGGGGTTTTTACTTGTATAATTAATTAATTCCTTCTTCTTTTTTTTTTTTTTTTAAGAAGATGGTTTTTATATTGGACGTGATTGGCATTCTACTGATACTGCTTTAGCCTTTCACATGTAACTGTTTGCAAATGGAAAGATCAAACACAATTCTTTGTGAAGAAGAAAACACCCCACGTATTATCGATGGACAAAGTTAATCTCTGGCTCAAAGTACTACTAAATTAATAACTCTAGTGTGTCCAGAGCAACACAGGCAAATTCCTTACAATTCACTGATATTTTTCCACAGGTATGTCACACATGCATCTGACTGTATGTGTGGATATAAATCATATAATTTTGAAGCATTTAGTTCTTGAGGTATATTCCAGGCAGGGAACAAATAGAAGTTACAGTTATTTGAGTTAGAGAACAAACTTTTAAAAGAAAGAAACAAACAAGACCAGACAAACTGAATTTCAAGCCTTAAGATAAAGGGTTCTCTTTGTATAATTTTAAATTTTTGAGGTTAAAGTAAATGAAAGCTTGTACAAAACCTTGATAATAAGGATAGCAGCTGGTTAAGTTTTTTTTTTAACAGTTTCTTTTTGTAAAGTGCTGATTTGGCAAACCCAAGGTTTTTATGGGCACCTGCTAATTTTGATGGATCTTCAGTTAGAAAACATTTCTCAGAGCCAGGAGATTTCTCTCCAAAATGAGAGGACCAGAAAAGCAAATCAGTTGTGGAATTCACCCAACACTGTCAGTCTCACATTGATCTCTCACTGTGCTCATTCAGGTTCTATTCCTCTCTGTCTCATCTCCCCCTTTTGTGGTTCACAAGTTTTGAATCCAGATGGATATTATAGAACTTCCTCTATAGGAGTACCTAAAAATTTCCATAAGTGGAACAGTTACACATCTATTAAAGAGAGAAAGACAACTTTTTTTGCTGTATTTATAAGGAAGAAAAAAACCAAAATTGCCTTCTATATGAAATTCTGAAATTTTTGGTTTCCTAACTCCTGTTTCCTGCCATCACTAATTATGTGTTCACAAGGGAGATCTTGGTTACACACAAATGGGGCTGGACAGTCTGTGGCAGGCAGCTAGCTCAGTTTTGCAAAGTCATGACAGTGAGGTCACAAATGATGATAAAGCTCCTTAATAAACAATGATTTAATTGAAAATTACAGAAAATCAACTACTGCTCACCAGACTGAATATCTACCTGTAGTCTGAATGCCGAGTCTGCATAATCTGCCAGTAGTAAAAAAACCCCAACAAATCCAGTCAAAAGCTTCAAGTAAAATATTAAATTTCATAGATGATATGATTGCTTTTTTTGCTTCAAGACTGTGTTGTAAAAAGACCCAAAAAAAGGTGAGATAAATATTTTCCAACACTAGGGGAGGTTTAAACACTGTCTATGTTTAGCATAAAATCAAAACTTATTTGATAAATACTTCTATTTACTAAATAAACAGTAAATACAGTAATATTTTTACTTTTTTCCCCCAAGTTGTATATGCTCAAACAAGTTTTGGAACTGTTGCAATCCAACATCTGTGCAGAACACAGACCTGGATGACTCAGGAGATAATCTACAGTCAAACTGCAATAAGACATCACCAAGTCCCTTTTGCAAAGAAAGCTACATGGAGAAAAAAAACAAATCTAGACTGACTTAGAAGACCTCTAGACTGTACAGAAAAACGGTGAATGCTGGAAGAAGAGCAAAATGTGGTCATACATACAGATCCAGAGAATTAAAAACAGGATCAACACCCTAATTTAGATTTTTCCTTGAGTTTAGAAATGAGATATTGAGTCCATTATTCACAGAATGAAAAACATATTTAATCACCCAGACCTTCATGACAGTTTACTGATGTAAATTAATTAAGGGTGTGGCTAAAGTTTCTTGTGTATTGACATCATGCAAAGTGCTGCTGAAAATATAAGTGTGACTACATTTATCTGTTACTGAATGGGGTTAGGACAGAGAAGATATGAAGATCTAAAACACTTGTATTCCTCAGCAATAACTAACATCTGAATGTAATAGGGAGCAATGGAAAATATCCATCTAAACAGATGCATAAAATCTACTCAAGAATCAAGGGGCTGGTATGAAATAGGAGATGAAATTTGCACTCTGTTATAAGAAACTAATTGTAAGCTAATATACATTCAGAGTTGCCTGCTTTCCAAAAATTGAAGGACAATTATAATAATATGATTATTAATATGGCAATAATAGAAAGATATGATTAAAAAATATGTTTCAGAAGATTTCTTTTGGATTTCTAAGGGACCCTGGATTTTCCTCCTTAGAGATTCCAATTTCTCAGCTGTTTTGATTTATATTAGCTAAGTGCTTTCTTGATAAAATGATATTCTTGTTTAAACAATGGGGAAAGAAAAATACCTGTAGGAGGGAAAAAGAAAATTGAGAGAAATTCAGACTAAATTAGGGAGAATAAAAATATAATCAAGGTATGTTAAGATGTTAAGAAATCTGTTATGTGGTAAAATGGGGAAGAAGTGACAGAAAAATGTGTGCAATATCTATTGTTTCCTGGTGGTAGATCTAGAGAACAGACAGCATATGCTGAGAAAGAGCTACATAAATGAGCTCAAGGTGAGAGGTTTTTTTCAGGAATCTGAACAAGAATGAATATGTCTTGTATATTTACAGTATACTGAACTCTTTTATTACTTAAAAGAGGACTGGTATGAACCTTAAACAACAGAGAGCATAGATGTTCCCAGAAGACTTAACTGTGGGTTAGACACATGCCCTTTAGAAGCACGTTAATCACTGAGTATTTTACCAATAAAGCCAAAGTTAAAAAAAATAATTGTTTTGATTTCTGCATTCTCTGACCATGCAGTTTATAGAGGCACTGAGCTGACATCAGTTAATTCTTGAGCAAAAAGTAGTTATGGCACTTTATCCTACTTTAGTGAACTGGATTAAACATGAAGATAATCCTAGCTGTCTTGGCAATATAAAAAGCCCTCAAGAAAAGCCTACAAAGAAAATTCTGTAAATAGGTCATCCTGAAGATCACAGTGGTTAGAAAAATAATTTAGTGTGGATGCTAAGCGTCTCTGAGCTTTCTTTTCTATACTGTTACTTGCCATTTATGCACTTTGAGCTTTTAACTTCCACCATGTTGGCTGCCATTTTTCTTAAGTGATTTAGTAGACCTTTCTTGAAACAGAAATTTCTTCAAAAAGAAATAGGCATGAAGATTAACCATTAAAATTTTGTAAGATAATACATCAGGTTTACTTAAATAATTCTTGTCTCTTGATACTGTGAGTCAGAAATAGATTTCTTTAAAAGTCTCTTTCATTTTTTTTTCTGTTGGTGTCCTATTTTGCCAAATTTCTAGCACTAAAATTAATATGAAAAGGTATTTTTGAGTTTAATTTTATTCTCCAGTTCTATATTGCACTGTATGTTCTGAACAACATACAACATGTGATATACCCAATTGTTTGATTTTATATGGACAAATATTTTTTTAAATGTACAGAATTATATGTATATGATAATCCAAAAAAATCTTGAAAGAAATGTCACAGCACTTCCTATAGTAAAATGGGGAATATTAATGATGTGGTCTGTATAACAAGGAAGATAATCTGTTACATATTTTAGAAATATATCATTGGTGACTACTTGTGTTGCAGAAATTAGAAAGTTACTGTAGATGTTTCATTAGACATATATTTCTATGCATTGTATAAATAAAATCATGATCATTTAAGTGATTTTTTGTATCATAATAGTTGAGTTAGTTATTCATTGCTAAATTCAACATGTATTATGTATCTTCAAAAAATTGTTTCAGTGATTCCTTCTCTCTGCTGCTCTCATTCAGATTCAAATTATTGAATTGGTGGTCACCGCTTTCTCTTCCCTCCCTTCTGAAGTCCAGAGGACACACACACACCCAGAAGTTTTTTTGGTTGGTTGGCTTTGGATTTTTTTAAATAAGCCACCTGATAGCCATTCTTTCTTTTTTTCAAAGTCTTAAAATGTATTTTCTCCATGAAAATTATAGTGTAGAGTTTACAATACTGTGTTGGTTTTCATCTCTTTCATCCAGCTGGCAACCCTCTCAGCATTTTTAAACCATGGCTGTGTAGGATTCACACAAATATTCCTAGTTACCCTGTGTCTGTTGTTCAGCCAGTTGAGTTATAAGAAGGCTTGTAAAGGTGTAGTATTTCATCTTCCAGAAGAAATGCCAGCAAATTACTACACTCACAACCCAGAAATTTAAATTATCTGTAACAGTTGCTCCTTTGAGTAACATTTAGAAATTGAAAGGAGCTGTCTTACAGTTTACAACTGTGTGGTGTGCAATTTGGCAGTGTCTATGCATGTCTAGCATCTTTATTTGATGAGCTTCCAGAAGTTTTTAAAAAAGAAGATTAACTTTATTATCTCTTTCATATCAGTTTTCTTACAGTGTTCACCAGCATCTTGCAAGAGCATATTAAGTTGCACTGCTAATTTATGTCACATGTTGTTTATTCTCTCCCACAAAAGAACAGGACAATCAGCATGGGTGTTGCTAGAGTGTGTTTTATACAACCTATGTTTACATAACTCCTCCTTCCTGCCCTTCTGGAAAACTGGGACAACATTCACCAGCTTACAATTAGCCGGGGTAACTCTCCAGCTTCCCAAAACTGCTCAAAAACCATCAAGAGAGGCTTTGCAACAACTTCAACAAGGTCTTTGAGGATTCTCTAATGAATCACATGAGACCCCATAGATTTAAAGGAATTCAGCTGGAGCAGCAGATCTCACAAAATTTTGGGGTAAACTGGGGGTTTATTGTTATCACAGTCACAGTCCTCCAGCTCAGGGTACTGAGATTCCCCTTGGTCCATCATCAGTGTGGCAGACAGAGGCAAAGAATGTATTAAACATCTCTGCCTTGTCTCCCTCCCTGTTTGTGAGGTGACCATCCTCATCCATAACAGAAGCATTTTCACACTGCTTTTGGCCAGTTTCATCTCCAATTGAGCTTACACAGCATGAATTTTCTCCCTACACTGGCAAGCAACATCTCTGTATTCTTCCCATGTCGTCTGACCTTGCTTCCACTGGGTTTACACCTTCATTTTTTGTTTTATTTCCAAGAGATACCAGCCAAGCCTTCTTTCTCCCTCACTGCTGAATATCCAACATTTGGGAATTGCCTGCTCCTGTGCTCTTAGGAGGTGACGTTTAAAAAGTGAGCAGCACTGATGGATCCCGGCACCTGAAAAAATATATTTTCCCAGGGGATTTCACTCACTAATTCCCTGAACAGCTTGAAGTCATTTCTCCTCATATCTAAGTCCAGAGCTGAGGTTTTGCTGGCACTTTTCCTCCTGTCAACAGAGATTTTAATCTCAATCACTTTGTGGCCAAGACGGCCGCCAATCTCCACCTCATTTACAAGACCCACTCTGTTGGCAAGCAGTAGATGAAGAAGGGCATCCTTCCGAGTCAGCTCCATTAGGACCTGTTCCATAAAGTTGTCATCCAGGTGTTTTAGGAATCTTCTGGCCCAGGTTGGACCAGCTGTGATGTTCCCAGCTGATTTCTGGCAAGTTGAAGTCCTCCATAAGAACAGGGGCGGTTTCCTTGGAAATGTCCTTTAGTTCCTCAAAGAATAACTTGTCAGTGTCATTGTCCTGGCTGGGAGGTCTATAGCAGACTTCCATGGTGACACCTGCATTATTTGTTTGTCTTTTGTTTCTTACTCAAGGCTCTCAACTGTGCCATTTCCAGCTGTGAGCTCCATACACTCTAGCACTTCCATTATATACAACACCACCCTTCTGCCATTCTGCCCTGCCTGTTCCTTCTAAAGGAATTTGTGACAGCAAATTAATTACATATAAGTATGCAGGTTCCTGAAATTTATGTTCTGATAATTCTGGAGCAACGTGCTTTCCCCTTAACACAGGAGCAAGAGATGCTCTGTGTGTGTCTGTCTGTTGTGCTTGTTGGCTGGATGTGAGAATGGTAAGAGCAGAGGGGAGGATGGGAGAATGGAATATTTATTTTGCATTCATTTAAATCTGTAACAGATGTTGTCTACCACAGATGACTGTGTTACATACCACAGAGAGTTCAGTTTTCCACAGAAATCAAAACACCTATTGTGGTTTTCACTTCCAAATCTTTTGAAATGTATTTTAATTGTCTTGGAGGACATAAAGACTGTGATTTCATATTCCATGGAAAGCCATTTTGTAGATCAAGAAGAGGGGACAGAAAAGTTGTTTATATCCTGAATAAAGAGATAGATATTGAAGAGAAAGATGTTTAAGTGTTCTGTTCCATCTCATGAGCAGCAGTAGGGCTCCCATCCACAACACTGCCAGTATCTTCAGCTGCTTGTGTGTCTTAGACTTTATCAGTTAACTTAATATTCCTTAATATTAATGATGTCACTTAAAGTGACATCATTAAATATTTATCTGTATTGATATTTGGAGTTTCTTACTATGTCATCTAAAAAAAAAGGCATATATGATTGATTAATGTAAAGAATGGCATAATACAAGGTTGTTAAAAGGACTGTTGGCTTTAATTTTTGAAATGTTATATAGAACTCTTTAAATTTTTTTGCACATAACATATTTAAGCTTTGCATTTAGGCTTTTTTTTTATTCTCTGGGACCATGGGCACAATATAGTATACATAATAATTGGAATATCTAAAAATCTTTGATTCACAAAGTTTTCAGATTATTGCATTCTAGACAAACATGAAATTAGTAAAAATTTTAACATAAAATTTTATTAAAATCTTATTAATTTTTTTAAAATATATTTTTTATTCTTCTAAGGTTTTTTATTCTTGCACTTAGGCATATTCATCTCTGGATTATATTGTTTCTATTATATTAAAACTGAATTCAGGGTTTAATCTTGCTTAGCCCAAAATTCCTTATATTTTCAAATGTTCTCCCATTTCATTTTTTCCCCTAACAAATAGTAATCAAAAATGCATTACCTTAAAATGTTTATTTAAAGCCCTAAAGCTGAAGTGTCTAAGTATTTACTTATGAGGCTGGCTGCATATAAAGCTGTTTACTCAAATGAATGCATTTGCAGATTGTTGAGTTTCACAGGATAATACATGGCCTGATCTACTGCTTTTACTTTAAGTGCATTTATCCTCACTGTGTTTGTCTGAAAATAGTTTAATTTATTTTAGTATCTCTTCAAGACACATAAGGGATAACCAATTGCTTTAAAGACTTACAGATTGTTTCCTTTCCTTCCACTCTGTTGTACAGCAGTGCTTCAGATGCTGTATTTCGATTGCAAGTCCCCACTCACTACCAGTGGCACTGCAGAATCAGCTATTCAACTTGCAACGAGAGGTTCCAAAGATACAACTGGGAATCAAAGCCTGACAACATTGTGGTCTCTCATCTTACTCAACACAAGAAAGCAGGAGGTGCTGTTTTATAAACTGAGGCTTGGACGCTGTTAACACTAACAGCTTACAGACTAACTTTTTGGAATTGCTCAAGGGACTTCCAAAAGGAAAAAACACATCAAAACAAAGAATAAAAACCCCTTGAACTGTTAGAATTGGAATTTAAGAGCATATAACCAGAGACTCACATTATAAGTAACTCCTAATCTCTGTTCTCACATTTTTAACATGGATTAAGTTTTGCACATGCTCCGGTGTGAGCAAGCATTTACACAATTTAGATGATTGAACATATGCAATTCCCATCAGAACTTGTAGCTAATTTTTTTGAGGAAGAAGTTTTAGAAGACATATTTTGTCACTGAATCAAACAAGATCACAGTGAGACTGTCACCATTTAATTGACAGGAAGGCAAAAAAGGAAAAACTATGTTTAATATGTTCTCTTAGAAAAGGCCACTTTCAAAATGTATTCTTTCACAAGAGGACGAACTCACCAATTTTACCCCTGGCTGCTGGGGTTTTCTGATGGATTATTATCTTCCCTTTGCTTACATATCTTTAGAGATTGCAGGAGTCACATTCCTGCAATGCACAATGAAACAATTTCAAGGATTTTTGCTGATTAACTTAAAACATGTTTTCATAAAAGTTTCTACCTGCTATTTATGACCCACATAAATGAAAAGTGTACATTGTACACACCCTTAAAGTATTCACAATAAAGTTTTGGACATCCACATGAAAAATTCATGTGTTTAATTCAAAATCCAGTTTTCTGAGTTTTACACTTTGCCTGTGTAGAACACTTATGTGTAAAGTGCAAAAATGCTTTTACAAAATCTGTAATTTTGCAATTAAGGTGACTGCTCCTGAGATTTTATTAGGAGATAAAAGGAGCAAATGGGCAGAGGAAATACTTACCTATACAGCTACATATGATGGAATACTGTGCTCCTTTTTCTGTAATTTGTGAATTGCACACTGCTTCCAAGTTTCTTGTATTGATGATCACTGAAGTGTTTAAAAGTTACCAGCATTGACAACTGAGACCAATGTGGAAAGCAACATACTGTTTCTTGCTTAGTACACTTGTTCACATTCAAAAGAAGTTGTTGGGCTGGAGTTAATCTCATGGAGTTTAGGTATTTCAAATCCATCAATAAGTTCCACAGCAAACTGTCTAACCTGAAGGTAAATACTTACCAACTTGGCAGATGTGTCACCCTCACTCTGTCTGCATGTATCAATACAAAGGTATTTTTGGACATCCAGTTGTATATAACCGTCATTTAGCTATGTTATACTTGAACAACTGGTTTCTGCTACAAATGTCCAAGATTGTATGGGTCATATTCAGTTCCTATCAGTTATTTTAAGGAAAAGTTGCCATTTCTGCTGTATTTAGTGCTAAAAAAAAAAAAAAAAAGTGATTTGTGTTTCAATTTGGCAAGCTCTGTGCTACACAGTGCTCATCCCTGTTTATTCTGGAGAGTTCATGGTGCCTATGGCTTGCAACATAATTACAGTTCTCATTTTTTCATTTCAAAATGCTTAAAGTAAGAAAAGGTCATCAGGGGAAAAGAAAGAAACCACCAAAAAAAGAAAAAAAGAAGCATCAAAACCCAGATGGAAAAAAACTCACAACCCCTAACTGAAAAAAAAAAAAGATTTTTCAAAAATGTGAAGGTTAAGAAGAGAGTTAGACATACTGGTTCAAGGCAAGAAAAAGAAAATTGGGGATATTTGAGGGAGGAAGACTCAGTGGGATAATGATGGCAGAATATAGAGGATGCAGTGAACATTTTCCATTGAAATAGGTGTCTGGTACAAAGTATTTTTATATAAGGAGAAACTTGAAGAGTATGTTCTGTTTTCAAGTTCAAATCTAAACAGAAAGCAAAATTGATAGAAAAAAACCACAAAACCTAACCACAAACAATGGTGTTTCTAAATTTTAAAGACTACTGCTGAATTTATGTTACTACACTTTAAAGGTTTATGTGCACCAAAGTATCTCTTTCCATGTTCTCTACATGGTGGTTTGTGTGGAGTTCAGCCCTCTTCCTAAATGAAAGTTAACCCAGACTGGCACACTATGCTCTTTCTAGCATTCCAAGATACCGGTTCAAGACTGACTCAAATCCTAAGAAAGAGTACCTGACCAAATGTACACCATCTCCTATTGTATGCAAGCTCTTCTTAAAATCATTGTTTTATCAACAAAGGTTTTCTAGATGAAACCTGCAAGTAATGTTCCTATACAGTTTGCAGAACCTGCTTAGTTCACAGCTCAAGATGACAATTCTTCAATTGTTCAAAGTTTCAGAGAGTCACACAATCTTAGAATGGCTTGGGTTCAAAGGGACCTTCAGCACCTACTTCCAATCTCCCTATGACCAGAGCACATTTCCCTAGACCAAGTTGTTCAGAGCCCCAACACTGACATGGGCTTGAACATTCCCAGGGATAGGGCATCCACAGCTTCTCGGGGAAATCCTCAGCAGTCAGGAATTTCTTCCTAATATCTGATCTAAACCTACATTTTAAGCTTAGAACGAACTCTCTCTCTCTCTCTCTCTCTCTCTCTCTCTCTCTCTCTCTCTCTCTCTCTCTCTCTCTCTCTCTCTTCAGACCAATTACAATTCTCTCAGGCTTTCCAAAAAGGGGAGGTGCTCCATCCCTCTGACCATCTTGGTGGCCTCCTCTGGACTCTCTCCAGCAGCTCCATGTCCTTCCTGTGCTGGGACCCCAGAGCTGATGCAGCCCTGCAGGTGGGGTGTGAGCAGAGCAGAGGGGCAGAATCCCCTCCCTGGCCCTGCTGCCCACGCTGCTTTGGATGCAGCCCAGGACACGTTTGGTGTTCTGGGCTGGGAGTGCCCATGGCTGGCTCGTGTCCAGCCTCTCACCCACCTGCACCCCAAGTCCTTCTCCCAGGGCTGCTCTCCATCTGTTCATCCCCCAGCCCTGACCCTGGTGCAACCAGCAACATTTGATGTGCTACATTATCTTTAGGATCTATAAATATTCCAATATAATTTTTTGAGGTAAGGCTATAGTGTGTTTCCACTACACAAAAATGCAAGGAGAGAATCAGGATTGCCAAAGGAAAGTATGGACTTCCTGCCCTGTCTCCCAAGATCTAATTATTATAGAAGGCAATGAGAAAGAAAAGAGAAAAAGCAAGGAAATTTCAGATATAATAAAGTCCTTTACATTTGGGGAAACATACAAGGTATTGCTGGAAGGCTTAATTGGTCTTTACCAGAGTTCACAAACAGGACAGGCATTGTATAGCTTTTCTGCTTTCAGCCCAAGGGACTTGACATTTCTTTTTAAATGGCACCTCTACTTAACAACAAAAATAACAGAGACTTAAGAGTGGCTTCTAGAAATCATTTGGTGTATTGGAACAGATCCAGGATGACATGTTCTTTCCTTTGATGCACATTTACCAGTAGTGTTATCAAGACATACCATCATATGCATGCAGAGAAACTCCATTGTTTTTATTTCATTATTGGAGAACCCTGCCCGGGAAAATAACTATGCCAAAATTTATCAATTTATACTTCTGGAATTGTTATTATCAGGGACACATTCCAACAAAGCAAAAAATATACATAGTTGTAAAAAGAAAATAAGTTCCTAAATCATGTATGTGAAAGGCAAAGCTCTTATTTACATAACAATAATTTTTAAATCTTATGATTTATGTAAGAAGAATTTTTAAAAATGAGTTATGCCTTTTCATGTAAAAAAATGCATGGGTGAGGCTTTGCCAGGAGTTCTTCATGTATTATTTCCTTATTAATTAGAATATTTTTATAGTTATAGTTATTATAAAAAATTACATGCAATCATTTTGTTCTATGGTACTTTTTTTGGCCCACTTCCCACTTGTCCCATAACTTTATGCAGAGAAATCAGTATTTACTTTTAGCATTTTTTGTCTTTTACTTTGAGTAAAATGCTCAATATTTCTATGATGATAAGTTATGACAATTCACAAAAAACTCCAAGTTATTTATTTTTCTTTAAAATATTTCCAGTACAGCAATCAGTAAACTAGCTTATGCTGCACTGTTCTCAGGAAGAAAAGACAGATAAAAGGAAAAACTTTATGAAGCAGCAATAGAAAAATATGCATTTGATTAAAAAAATGTTTATATAACTTATGATTTAAATTTGGATTTTATTACCTGCTGGGACATTTTAGCTTTGGAAAAATATTAGTATTCATTTCCATACAATATTAATGGTAATACTTACAGTTAAAAAAGTCTATAGCCAGAAAACAATATGCTCACACTTGGTAATAAAAAAATGGAGTTTCAGTTTTTGAAATTACCTTAAAAAATAACTTCTGTGGGGTTTTTAACTTGTTTACTTGTTTATTAAAATATTTATTTTCCCATTCATGTCGGAAAACCTAAATTGCAATAATCTTGCCAGTCATGTCTGATGATTTAAAATACAGTTGTTCATCTCCTGCAATACAGTTTTTGTTTGCACTTTAAGAGGGCTATAATTGTCATCTGTAATAGTGAAATTATTCTTGAATCAGTTTTTCAAGGTGTTCTAAGAGTTCTTGCTCAAGTACTTTTGCACAAGCTTCAAACATTTACACTGGATGTCTTCAGTCAAAGCAATACGGGCTGCATGGGATAACACCTCTCTTGGTATGTTTAATAAAAAATAGAGATATGGTGTCAAAACCAAGACATCCACAGGTTAATCCTCCCTACAACTGACATTTTACAGATGGGTGAAAACCCCAGCCTTCCTATAAACTTGTACTGTCTTGAACCTATGAAAAATGTCTGTACCTAAGCATTTTTGCAACAAGTAACAACTGTGGTAGGTTTTTTGGTTTTGTTTTGTGCTTGCTTTTTTTTTTTTTTTTTTTTTTTTTAAATCAGGCCGTCAAGCCTAAGATTTTTTGAATTACATTCTTACAGGCAAACTCTTGGGGGTTTTCAAAATATCTAAGAGATTTTTTCCAAAGAAGCTTTTTTCTGGGCTGGAAATCTTGAGAAAACAAGCTGTGTCAGCAGAACTTGAAAGATACATAGTCAGCTGTGTCACTTCAAAAAACCCGTCAGTGTAATATACAAGGGAAAAAGCCTTGTTCAACAAACCCTTTCAATGTGTTCATTTCTGTATGAAAATTCAGAGTTTAGGTCCCTCTACATTTTTCCCTTATTTACTCTATATATGTGGGAATTCTCAGTTGTTTGTCTGTGTCCCCTCTGGGGAAATATATATTTTCCTTGTTTCCTATAAGATATTTTTTGGTTCTAATTTTAATTTTTTTTGAACGTATTTCTTTCTTTAACCCTCCAATGTTCTGCATTCAGATCCATCAGGTTTTTAACGTTGGGTCTTCCATTTTTGCATACATTTGTTTGTTTGTTATATTCAAATGAACTTTATCACTATAAAGGTGCTGTATTTGACTCTCACCTCAGCCCTGTCTTAAGTGATATTCTAGCACAGATTCCATTCTATTCTCCATATTTTCTGGATTCTTAATCACTCTCAAATTCTTAGTCTCTCTTTTCATTCTCTTTGAAAATAAACCAACACCAAGAGCAAAAGAAGAGTTAGAGGAGATGTGGAAATTAACTATCACTACCTCCTTAGGGGTTTACTTAATAAAACTATTTATTTTTTAAAAAAAATTGGTTTTCCTTTTCTTTTTGAATAGTACATCTTGGCTTCAAGGAACCTTAACTAAATTAATGAGACATATTTTAAATTTACTTTAAGATGTCTCTCAATTTAACCTAAACTTGTTTTGTTCTTGTGTTACTAGAAAGAGCTCCGGATGCACCTCCCGTATATTATTATTATTATTATTATTATTATTATTATTATTATTATTATTATTATTATTATTATTATTATTATTATTATTATTATTATTATTATTATTAT